>NC_083341.1:53504381-53766881 GCF_019175385.1 Lycium barbarum | reverse complement strand
CAGTGTTCCTATTGTGGTAGATACCATCCGGGAGAGTGCTACAGAGCCACCGGTGCATGTTTTTCTTGTGGCCGTCAGGGCCATTCTGTGAGGGATTGCCCGTATAAGGGTAGTTCGGGTGGTGTAGCGCAGCCAACCGGATCAGCCGCCGGGTCTTCATCTTCATCAGTGGCTATGCGCCCTACGGGGCCAGGTACTTCAGCACCAGCGGGTTGCGGCAGAGGCCGTGGTGGAGCTTCTGGTACTAGCGGTCCTTTGAACCGCATTTATGCTCTGTCCAGCCGCCAGGATCAGGAGGCATCGCCTAATGTCGTTACAGGTACATTATTGGTTTTCTCTCGGTCTGTGTATGCATTGATTGATCCAGGTTCGACTTTGTCGTATATTTCGCCTCTGGTTGCTTGCAAAATTGGTATAACGTCCGAACCTATAGAGCCCTTTGAGGTAGCCACACCGATTGGGGACTTTATTGTAGCAAAACAGGTATATAAAAACTGTTCTGTAATTGTATATAGCTGTGACACTAAGGCGGATTTGGTGGAGTTAGATATGGTCGAGTTCGATGTTATTATGGGAATGGACTGGCTAGCCTCCTGTTATGCTAATGTTGACTGCCAAAATAAGGTAGTTCGTTTCCAGTTTCCCGGGGAGCCGAAAGGTAAGTTTATTTCATACCTTAAGGCGAAGAAAATGATCAGAAAGGGTTATTTTTATCATTTGGTTCGGGTACAAGACTTGACAGCAGAAACGCCGACTCTTCAGTCAGTTCCCTTGGTTAATGAATTTCCGGATGTATTCCCAGATGAGCTTCCAGGCCTTCCTCCGGAGCGGGAGATAGATTTTACTATTGATTTGCTTCCAGATACTCAGCCGATATCTATTTCCCCGTACAGAATGGCACCGGCAGAATTGAAAGAACTGAAAGAGCAGTTGAAGGATCTGTTAGAAAAAGGCTTTATCAGGCCCAGTACTTCGCCTTGGGGAGCCCCGGTATTATTTGTGCGTAAGAAAGACGGGTCGCTGCGTATGTGTATTGATTATCGGCAGCTGAATAAGGTAACTATAAAGAATAAATACCCCCTCCCCAGAATTGATGACTTGTTTGATCAGTTGCAGGGCGCCAAATATTTTTCGAAAATAGATCTTCGGTTAGGCTATCATCAGGTACGGGTCCGAGAGGCTGATATTCCTAAGACAGCATTCCGGACCAGATATGGGCATTATGAATTCAGGGTTATGTCTTTTGGGCTGACTAATGCCCCTGCGGTATTCATGGATCTAATGAACCGGGTATTCAGGCCATTCTTAGACATGTTCGTAATTGTATTTATCGATGATATCTTGGTTTATTCTCGGTCCGAGGCAGAGCACGCAGATCATCTGAGAGCGGTACTTGGGGTACTTCGGCATCGGAAATTATATGCAAAATTTTCTAAATATGAATTCTGGCTGGCTTCAGTGGCATTTCTGGGGCATATTATTGCAGTTGATGGTGTCCGGGTGGATACACAGAAGATTGAGGCCGTGAATAATTGGCCCAGACCCACGACGCCCACAGAGGTACGTAGTTTCCTGGGGTTAGCAGGCTATTACAGAAGATTTGTGGAAAGGTTTGCTTCGATTTCAGCGCCTTTGACAAGGCTGACTCAGAAGGGAGCCAAGTTCCAGTGGACTGATGCTTGTGAACGAAGCTTCCAGTTGCTGAAAGAGAAGCTGACTACAGCCCCAGTTCTGACTCTTCCAGAGGGACCCGATGGATATGTTATTTATTGTGATGCTTCTGGTGTGGGGTTAGGCGGTGTATTGATGCAGTACGGCCGAGTTATAGCTTATGCTTCCCGACAGCTCAAAAAGCATGAAAAGAATTATCCTACCCACGATCTGGAGCATGCAGCGGTGATTCATGCCCTGAAGATATGGAGACATTATTTATATGGCGTTCATGTTGATATCTATACAAATCATAAGAGTCTCCAGTATATTTTCAAGCAGAAAGAGCTTAATTTGCGGGAGCGGAGGTGGCTGGAACTCCTGAAAGACTATGATGTGGATATTCTGTATCATCCGGGAAAGGCTAATGTTGTGGCAGATGCGCTTAGCCGGAAATCTATGGGCAGCTTGGCAGATTTACAGCCAGACAGGAGAGAGATAGTGCGTGAAATTAATCAGTTGGCTAATCTTGGGGTTCGTCTGGCCGAATCTGGAGGTACACGGATTTCTGTCCGAGGGGTTTCTGAATCATCTATTAAGGAAGATATCAAGCGGCATCAATATGAAGATCCTATTTTGGCACGATACAGAGACACAACCTATGATAAGGAGAAGACTCCGTTCGAGTTCACTCCGGACGGGACTTTATTATTTAGGGGCAGGTTGTGTGTACCTGATATTGCAGGCCTTCGGCAGCAGGTTATGAGCGAGGCACATTATGCTCGCTATTCGGTCCATCCTAGGTCTACGAAGATGTACCATGATCTTCGATGCTTATACTGGTGGGATGGCATGAAACGGGACATCGCAGAGTTCGTCGCCCAGTGTCCCAATTGTCAGCAGGTCAAGATTGAACACCAGAAACCGGGTGGACTGTTGCAGGAAATGGAAATTCCGACGTGGAAGTGGGAGATCATTAATATGGACTTCATTATAGGGTTGCCTCGCACTCCACGTAAGTATGATTCCATCTGGGTTATTGTTGATAGGCTGACAAAATCAGCCCATTTTCTCCCCGTCAGAACTACTTATTCCGCCGAGGATTATGCCAGGCTTTATATTAAAGAAATAGTGAAGCTTCATGGAGTTCCTATATCTATTATCACTGACAGAGGTGCGCAGTTCACAGCGTACTTCTGGAGATCTTTTCAGGAAGGATTAGGGACTCAGCTGAGCCTGAGCACAGCTTTCCATCCTCAGAGTGACGGGCAGGCCGAGCGCACTATCCAGACGCTTGAAGATATGTTGCGGGCCTGCGTTATTGATTTCAGAGGTAGCTGGGAGGATCACTTGCCATTGATTGAATTTTCTTATAATAACAGCTACCATTCCAGCATCCAGATGGCTCCGTACGAGGCTTTATATGGTAGGAAATGCAGGTCACCTATCAACTGGTTTGATATTGGCGTGACAGAGTTAATTGGCCCAGATATGATCCAGCAGGCCGTTGATAAGGTGAAACTTATCCGAGAGTGACTATTGGCAGCCCAGAGTCGACATAAATCATACGCTGATAAACGGCGACGACCGTTGGAATTCCAGGTAGGCGATTGGGTATTCCTGAAGGTATCGCCTATGAAAGGCGTGATGCGGTTCGGCAGGAAGGGTAAGCTCAGTCCGCGTTATATTGGGCCTTATCAGATTATTAGAAAAATTGGGAATGTCACCTATGAGTTAGATCTGCCATCAGATTTGGAAGCGGTACATCCGGTATTCCATGTATCTATGCTCCGCTAATGCATTGGTGATCCCTCCAGAATATTTCCTGCGGATGATATTCAGGTGACGGAGCAGTTAACTTACGAGGAGCAGCCCGTAGCCATCTTGGACCGCCAGGTAAGGAAGCTCCGGAACAAAGATGTAGCCTCTGTTAAGGTGCTGTGGCGGAATAACAATAGGGAAGAAATGACCTGGGAGGCCGAAGAGGAGATGAAGAAGAAATATTCTCATTTGTTCCCTACGGCCACAGGTAATCCTGAACCCTTACTTAATTCTGTTTCAATAATGAATGTGCGTCATTTGTGCTGTCTATAAACATAAACTCCCCCAAAGTATTCTCATACCCTATAAGATTAATTTAACATTCGAGGACGAATGTTCAAAAGGGGGGGAGGATGTTATATCCCGTGTTTTCACACGTTGGAAAAACAAATTGGAAATATTCTTGGCTGGTAAGAAATAAGGTCAAATTTGATTTTTATTTAACATAGGAGTTGTGCATGAAAGAATGAGGTCGTGGAATTGTGGAACAAGGCTAAGGGTAAATTTGGAATTTTGGAAATTTATTTCGGGGATTACAAAACGTGGACTATATGTCATTGGGCCAAGAATGGAAATGAAAAATGAGGCCCAATGTTGCTAGGGGTGGCCGGCCAAGCTCTTGGCCTTGGCCCAAACCCACTTAGTTGATCATGTGCTTAGTCATGTGATCAACTAGTTTATATTTGGATAAATACTAAGACAATTCAATAACTTAGAAGATAAGAAGAACAAAGCAAAATAAGAGAGGAAAAAGAGAAGAGGGTTCGGGTTTGGGGTGGAAATTTAGCCACCAAAAATCTTGTTCAAAATTTTTTTCTCTTGTTGGATTTCTACTAATTCAAAGTCCCTTTGTAACTTGGTATAGTTGGGTTGGAGAGAGAAGCATTAAATTCCTCAAAGTGATCATACATCCAAGCAAAGAAGAAGGAGTAAAAAGGTAAGAATCCACCTCCTTTTATTGTGTTATGAGGTCTTGTTTGTGTTGTAGTATGTAGGAATGTGTTGATTGCATGAAGAAATGGAAGTTGCAAAGTGGGTGTGTGTTATAAGTGTCTGGCCGTGTGCATGTATATGTGGTATAGCCATAAGGTGTTGAATTCATGTTATATTCTAGTTATGGTTATGATGAAATGCATATGGGAATTGGAAGTTGAATGAATTTAGTTGAAGTTGATAAAATGGGCATATGGCCGTATGGTATGTGGACTTGGAATGGAAATGAATTAAGTTGTTTAGTATGTTAGTGTGTTATTGTGATGTTTGCAATGTAAATGAAGATAAAATGATATGATTTTGTATTGAAATGGAATGTAGAAACTTATGTCGTTTTAGTATGATTTTCCGACATTAGGAAAATGAAGTTATTTGGTTGTTAGTTGTGATGATCATTAATGAATTTGGAAGTTGGAAACATGTTATTAATATGTATGCCAAAGATTTGATGTTTTGAACAAGTTCTGACTTTGGCGGAAAGTTGTATATTATGTATATCGTGCGTATAACTTGAGGAAACGATATGAGATATTTCAAAAACTATATTGTGATGATCTTGATTGATAATGAATGTGAAATCATCGATATTAGTTTGAAGATTTAGGTTGGGGTGATGGTTATATCATTTTGTTAAAAAGATGGCTAGTTAAAGGATATTGTGTATCTAATGGTTGTTGTTGATGTTGATGTTGTTGTTTCGGTTGTTGTTGATGGTTTTTAGCTGAGTTGAATTCTCGGGGGTGCTATATGTATAGGGGAAGTGCTGCCGAATTTTCGGTAGGCAAATATGCACTAAGTTGAATTTATGGCATCTATAACTCACAATTGGTAAACTTGACCAATTGCAGATTTTTGACGAAACGGGAAGTGAGTTTAGAAAGGCGTAAGGAGCTTGAAAGGTATGTAAAGCCACCCCAATTCTTCACTTGGCATGCCCTTTGTGTGTTAGGATCGGATTCGGGCCTCGAAAGACTTCTTGGCCATCGGAATCCGCAAGAGAAAATCTCAGTTTTTCCTTCAGTAGAATTGAACCATTTTGATATGCTTTTCCTGAAATTATGCAAACTCTCTCTAAACTCCTTGAAAAGCTATAGAATGTCTGTAGAACCTTTATAGGTGACCCCATAAGCTTAAAGGGCGTAATTTGAGCCCACCGCCTTGCTTGTTCCGAGGTGGGCCCGCTATTCCCGGTTTTGCCCTTAATGTACTAAAGTCTTCTTTTCGAGCGATTTTTGAAAGAAACGTTTTGACTACCCTTTTAATTACCTAACGAATATGGTTTTAAATATTCTATTAAGTCTGATAAATTATTTTGACACTCGGAACGACTTCAGGAAGGTTATACTTCTGTAATTTATTATGATGTCCGAAATGCTTTTATTATGATCCCGTCCGACTTCATTGGATTTGTTTGTCCTTGATATGCCTCATTGAGTCCTTGAAAACATTTATGATATTTTAATTGCATTAGTCTCTCACTACTCCATTCGTGGATGCCCCAATGTTTCCCACACTGAGCCCGGGCCAGGATATGTTGTCAAGCGTGATCCTTTGCATTATTCGCCGTGCCTCGATGTGAGGGGGCAGGTATACGCGTACATGGGTTTGTGGAGTATGCTGTGCCATGTACGCGTGTTCTGACATGATTTGCTATGGCCATCTGATATGATATATTATGTGACGGGGGTTATGCCCCATTCTGATTCTTCTGTGTTGTGGCACCAGCGTCGGGAGGGTGGCCACGTTCTGTCTACCGAGTCCCTTGGCAGGGGCCGGATTTGATATGACATATGTTTCTGTACACACTCTGCATGTTTTGAAATTATGTATCTGATACTTTGGATTTTCTGTTTATTTTCTGTATGTCCTGCACCAGTTATGATTTTGTCTCCGTACTTCAGGCTTTACATATTCAGTACATATTTCGTACTGACCCCCTTTCTTCGGGGGCTGCGTTTTCATGCCGCGCAGGTACCGACGACAGGTTTGTTGATCCGTCCGCTTAGGATCTTATTCTGCCATTTGGAGTGCTCTCTTATTCAGAGCCATCTTTTGGTATAGTCTGTGACTTCTACATATATATATTCTCGTTCATGGGTACGGCGGGGCCCTGTCCCGTTATATGATTTTGTCGGTCAGTTTAGAGGTTTGTGGACATGGTTGTGGGTTGGGGTCTTTCTGTACAGTTGTGTGCTTATGTTGTGTTTGGGCGATCCCATTCGCCGTGGCGGCCGGTCCGCATATATTTAAATGTTACTCTGTTGGCCCTGTGTGGCCTTTGTTGGTATTTTCTGCGTGCAGGGTATATGGGATAGTCCGTAAAACAAAGGAAACTCTGCCAAAATTTTTCTGGAAATTATCTAAATTGGAAATAAAGCCTTGTCGGCTTCTGCTATATACTAGAATGCGTTTGATACAATTTGAGATAGCATTTGGTAGATGCGTTCGGGTGCCCAGATCGGTCACTAGTCACGGCCTACGGGGTTGGGTCGTGACACAGCCCATGAGAAGGAGAAGGCTCCGTTCGAGTTTACACCAGACGGGACCTTACTATACAGAGGCAGGTTGTGTGTACCTGATATTGCAGGGCTACGGCAGCAGGTTATGGGCGAGGCACACTATGCTTGCTATTCTATTCATCCTGGGTCTACGAAGATGTACCATGATCTTAGATGCCTATACTGGTGGGATGGTATGAAGCGGGATATCGCAGAATTTGTCGCCCAGTGTCCAAATTGTCAGCAGGTCAAAATTGAACATCAGAAACCGGGTGGACTGTTGCAAGAAATGGAAATTCCGACGTGGAAGTGGGAGATCATTAATATGGACTTCATTACAGGTTTTCCTCGCACTCCACTGAAGTATGATTCAATCTGGGTTATTGTTGATAGGCTGACAAAATCAGCCCATTTTCTCCCCGTCAGAACTACTTATTCCGCTGAGGATTATGCCAGGCTTTATATTAAAGAAATTGTGCGACTTCATGGAGTTCCTATATCTATTATCACTGACAGAGGTGCCCAGTTCATAGCGAACTTCTGGGGATCTTTTCAGGAAGGATTAGGGACTCAGCTGAGCCTGAGCACAGCTTTCCATCCTTAGAGTGATGGACAGGCCGAGCGCACTATCCAGACGCTTGAAGATATGTTGTGGGCTTGTGTTATTGATTTCAGAGGTAGCTGGGATGATCACTTGCCATTTATTGAATTTGCTTATAATAACAGTTACCATTCAGGCATCCAGATGCCTCCGTACGAGGCTTTGTATGGCAGGAAATGCAGGTCACCTATTGGTTGGTTTGATATTGGCGAGATAGAGTTAATTGGCCCAGATATGATCCAGCAGGCCGTTGATAAGGTGAAACTTATCCGAGAGCGACTATTGGCAGCCCAGAGTCGACAGAAATCATACGCTGATAAACGGCGTCGTCCTTTGGAATTCCAAGTTGGTGATTGGGTATTACTGAAGGTATCGCCTATGAAAGGCGTAATGCGGTTCGACAGAAAGGGTAAGCTTAGTCCGCGTTATATTGGGCCTTATCTGATTGTGCGGAAAATTGGTAACGTCGCCTATGAGTTAGATCTGCCATCTGATTTGGAAGCGGTACATCCGATATTCCATGTATCTATGCTCCGCAAATGCATTGGTGATCCCTCCAGAATATTTCCTGCGGATGACATTCAGGTGACGGAGCAGTTATCTTACGAGGAGCAGCCCGTAGCCATCTTGGACCGCCAGGTAAGGAAGCTCCGGAACAAAGATGTAGCCTCTGTTCAGGTGTTGTGGCGGAACAACAATAGGGAAGAAATGACCTGGGAGGCCGAAGAGGAGATGAAGAAGAAATATCCTCATTTATTCCCTATGCCCACAGGTAATCTCGAATCTTTGTTTAATGCCCTTTCAATAACGAATGTGCTGCCTATAAACAGAAACTCCCCCGGAGTATTCTCAGACCCTATAAGATTAATTTAACATTCGAGGACGAATGTTCTAAAGGGGGGAGGATGTTATATCCCATGTTTTCACACGTTTGGAAAATTTGAAATATCTTGGATTTTTTTTTGAGAAATGAGGTCAAATTTGATTTTATTTGACATAGGAGTTGTGCATGAAAGAATATTGTCGTGGAAGTGTGGGATAAGGCTAAGGGAAAATTTGAAATATCTTGGATTTGTTTTTTGAGAAATGAGGTCAAATTTGATTTTATTTGACATAGGAGTTGTGCATGAAAGAATATTGTCGTGGAAGTGTGGGATAAGGCTAAGGCTAAGGGCAAATTTGGAATTTTGGAAATTAGTTTCGGGAATTACAAAATAAATTTATAGCCAATTGGGCTCACAAAAATGGAATGAAAAATGAGGCCCATTATTTTGAAGGGTGGCCGGCAAACTAAGGCCCAAACCCATGGCCCCAATTAATTTTCCATGTGTTAAAAATTATATGAGTCATACCCCTTTAGAAAGTTCAAGAAACTAGAAAGAACAAAACAAAGCAAAGAACAAGAACAAAAGAAGAGGGGTTTCGGGTGAGCTAGGGAGAAATTAGCCACCAAAAATCTTGTTCTAAAAATTTATATTTTGTGGTTTTCCTACTAAATTGAGTAGCCTCTTCAACTTGGTGTAGTTGGTTTGGAGAAAGGAGGCCTTGGTTCATCAAAGTGATCACAAGTTCAAGTGAAGAAGACTAGAGAATAAGGTAAGAATTCATCCCTTATTCTTGTGTTATGAAGTTTTGTTTGTGTTGTAGTATGTGGAAATGTGTTGATTGTATGAAGAAATAGAAGTTTGCAAAGTGGGTGTGTGGTATATATGTGTAGCCGTGTGTATGCATGCATTGTATACCAATGAAGAATTGAAATTATGTTGTATTCTAATTGTGAATGTGATGGAATTCATATTGTGAATGAAAGTTGAATAAAATTGGATGAATTGGCAAAAAGAGTATTTGGCCGTGTGGTATGGAGTTGTATGGAATGAAATGGATTAAGTTTGTTTAGTGTGTTAGTTGTGTTATTGTGATTCTTGCAATGTGAATGAAAGTAAAATGATATGAGTTTGCTTTGAAATGAAATGTAGAAACTTATGTCGCTTTAGTACGATTTTACGACGTTGTGAAAATGAAGATGTTAGGGTATAAGTTATGATGATCATTGATGAATTTGGAAGATGGAAACATGTTATGAATATGTAAGCCAAAGATTAGAAGTTTTGGACGAGTTAGGTCTTTGGTGGAAAGTTTGTATATTATGTATATCATGGGTATAATTTGATGAAACGATATGAAACGCTTCTAAACTATGATGATCTAGTTTGATAATGAATGCGAAATCATTGAAATTGGTTTGGGAATTGAAGTTGAAATGAAGGTTATGGCATTATGTCGGCAAGTAGAACTAGTTGTGCCATATTGTGTTTCTAATGTTTGTTGTTGATGTTGATGTTGTTGTTTGGGTCGTTGTTGATGATTTTGAGCCGAGTTGAATTCTCGGGGGTGCTATATGTATAGGGGAAGTGCTGCGGAAATTTCGGTAGACAAATATGAGTTGAATTGAATTCGTAGTATCTATAACTCACAATTGGTAAACCTGACCATTTGCAGATTTTTGACGAAACGAGAAGTGAGCTTGGATAGGCGTGCAAAGCTCAAAAGGTATGTAAAGCTACCCCGATCCTTCTTTTGGCATGCCTAAGTGTATTAGAATCGGATTCGGGCCTCGAAAGACTTTCTGCCCATCGGAATCCGCAATTGAAAATCTCGCTTTTTCCTTTAGTAAGATTGAGTCCTTTTGGTTTGTATTCTTGGTAATCATGCAAACTTTCCCCAAACTACTTGGAAAGCTATAGAACGTCCGTAGAACCTTTGTAGGTGACCCCATAAGCTTAAAATATGTAATTTTAGCCCACCGCCTTGCTTGTCCCGAGGTGGGCCCGCTATTCCCGATTTTGCCCTTATTGTACTCTAGTCTTACTTTCGAGCGATTTTTGAAAGAAATGTTTTGACTACCATTCTAATTACTTAACAAACATTGTTTTAAATATTCCATTAAGTCTAATAAATTGTTTTGACACTCGGAACAACTTCAGAAAGGTTATACTCTGTAATTCACTATGATATCTGAAAACTCATTTATTATGATCCCTTCCGACTTCATTGGATCTGTTTGTTTTTGATATGCCTCATCGAGTCTATGGAAATATTTATGATATTTTAATTGCATTAGTCTCTCACTACTCCATTCGTGGATGCCCCAATGTTTCCCACACTGAGCCCGGGCCAGGATATGTTGTCAAGCGTGATCCTCTGCATTGTTCGCCGTGCCTCGATGTGAGGGGGCAGGTATACGCGTACATGGGTCTGTGGAGTATGATGTGCCATGTCCACTTGTTCTGATATGATTTGCTATGGCCATTTGATATGACATATTATGTTCGGGGTTATGCCTCTATTCTGATTCTTCTGTGTTGTGGCACCAGCGTTGGGAGGGTGGCCACATTCTGTCTGCCGAGTCCCTTGGCAGGGGCCGGATTTGATATGACATATGTTTCTATACACACTCTGCATGTTTTGAAAATATGTATCTGATACTTTGGGTTTTCTGTTTACTTTCTATACGTTCTGTACCAGTTATGATTTTGTTTCTGTAATTCAGGCTTTACATATTCAGTACATATTTCGTACTGACCCCCTTTCTTCAGGGGCTGCGTTTTCATGCCGCGCAGGTACCGACGACAGGTTTGCTGATCCGTCCGTCTAGGATATCTTTTCTGCCATTTGGAGCGCTCTTTAATTCAGAGCCCATCTTTTGGTACAGTCTGTCATTACTGTATATGTATATTCTCGTTCATGGATACGGCGGGGCCCTATCCCGTCATATGATTCTGTCGGTCTATTTAGAGGTCTGTGGACATGTTTGTGGGTTGGGGTCTTTCTGTACGGATGTGTGTATATGTTGTGTTTGGGCGATCCCATTCGCCACGACGGCCGGTCCGCATGTGTTTAACTGTTTCTTTGTTGGCCCTGTGTGGCATTTGTTGGTATTTTCTGCGTGCAGGGTATATTGGATAGTTCGTAAAACAAAGGAAACTCTGCCGAAATTTTTCTGGATATTATCTAAATTTGAACTAAAGCCTTGTCGGCTTCTGCCATGTCCTAGATTGCGTTTGATAGAATTTTAGATAACATTTGATGGGTGTGTTCGGGTGCCCAGATCGGGCACTAGTCACGGCCTACGGGGTTGGGTCGTGACAAGTATGCTGTGTTATGGCGCCAGAGACGGGGTGGCGACCATGTTCACCGAGTCCCATAATGGGGCCGAATATGATATATGATATTGACATATATCATTTATGTTTCGAAAGCAAGTACTTGGTATTCTGGTTATTGTACTCATTTTCTGTACTTCTTATTTCAATTATGATCCCGTTTACTGTGTTTCATGCTTTACATGCTCGGTACATATTCCGTACTGACCTCCTTTCTTGGGGGGGCTGCGTTTCATGCCCGTAGGTGCAGATACTCGCTTTGGTGATCCGACAGCTTAGGATTCCCCTTCTGCTATTTTGGAGAGCTCCGTTGTTCCGGAGTCCAGATTTTGGTACAAATCCTTCTCGGATATATATATATATATATATATATATATATATATATATATATATATGCATATGTTGACTAAGGGTACGACGGGGCTCTGTCCCGTCATATGTTACGTTACTATTGATACTCTTAGAGGTCTGTTGGCATATGTGTGGGTTGTGTATGGGTTTTGTTCAGCTGTGTTTATACGATGTGCTGTGGTATGATGTTCGTCTATAATGGCAGCCTTGTTGGCTTGCATATGATATTTGTTATAGCCCGTGTTTTCACACGTTTGGAAAAATTCGATAAATAATGGATTCTTGAGATACGAGGTCAAATTTGATATTTTGTTGAACGTAGGAGTTATGCATGAAAGAATAGAGTCATGAAAGTGTGGGACAAGGTTAAGGGTAATTTTGGAATTTTGGAAATTAGTTTCGGGAATTATAAAATACGATCCATAAGTTATTGGGCTCAAAAATTGAATTGTAAGTGAGGCCCAAAAAGGGGTGTATGGCCGGCCACATTAGGCCATGATCCAAGCCCAATTTTAGTTGGTCATGTGCTTGGTCATGTGACCAAGCACTTCAACTACATATACCATAGAAGACTTAAGAAATTAGAGATAAGAACAACAAAAAAATAGCAGGAGAGAAAGAAGACCATTTCGGGTTTGAGGTGCAAAAATAGCCACCATAAATATTGTTCTAAAAATTCAATTCTTGTTATTTTCCTACTAAGATAAGGTTCCTTTGTAACTTGGTATAGTTGGATTGGAGTGGGGAGCATTAGAATCATCAAAGTGACTACATCTCCAAGTGACGAAAACTTGAAGAAAAGGTAAGAATTTCTACCTTTTTATTGTGTTATGAAGTTTTGATTGTGTTGTGGTATATAGAAATGTGTTGATTGTATGGAAAAATGGAAGTTTGCAATGTGGGTTTGGAATATGGCTTGTAGCCGTGAGTATACATATGTTGTATAGCCAAAACGTGTTGAAATTATGTTGTATTCTAGTTGTAATTGTGATGAAATGCATATGGGAATTAAAAGTTGGATGAATTTAGTTGATATGGAAAAATAAGCATATGGCCGTGTGGTATATTTGGCTTGGGAATGAAATGGATTAAGTTTGTTTAGTGTATTGGAGTGTTGTTGTAATGCTTGGCATGGAAATGAAGTTAGAATGATATAAGTTTGTATTGAATTGGAATGTAAACACTTATGTCGTTTTAGTATGATTTTCCGCCATTAAGGAAATGAAGTTGTTTGGTTGTGAATTAAGATGATCATTGATGAATTTGGAAGTTGGAAACTTGTTATGAAGTTGTATGCCAAAGGTTTGGTGTTTTGCATAAGTTATGATTTTGGCGGAAAGTTGTAGATTATGTATATCGAGTGTATATCTTAAGGAAAATGATATGAAATGTCTCTAAATCTATATTGTGATGATCTTGACTGATAATGGATGTGAAATCATGATGTTAGTTCGAAAGTTTGGGTTGAATTGAAGATTATGTCAACTTGTGAGAAAAATGACTAGTTGAAGGATATTTGTGTTTTTAATGTTCATTGTTGATATTGTTGTTGTCGTTTGGGTTGTTGTTGATGATTTATAGCCGAGTTGAATTCTCGGGGTGCTATATGTATAGGGGAAGTGCTGCCGAAATTTCGGTAGCCAAATATGCATTAAGTTGGAACTTTGGTATTCATAGCTTACAATTGGTAAACATGACCAATTGCAGTTTTTCGACGAAACGGGAAGTGAATTTGGAAAGGCTTAAGGAGCGTGAAAGGTATGTAAAGCAACCCCAATTCTTCCCTTGGCATGCCCTTAGTGTGTTAGGGTCGGATCCGGGCCTCGAAGGACCTCTTGGCCCTCGGAATCCGCAAGAGAAAATCTCAGTTTTTCCTTCAGTGGAATTGAACCACTTTAGTATGCTTTTCCGGAAAATTATGCAACTTTGCTCCAAATTACTTGGAAAGTCATAGAATGTTTGTAGAACCTTTTTAAGTGATACTATAAGCTTAGAGGGCACAGTTTGAGCCCGCCGCCTTATTTGTCCCGAGGCGGGCCCACTATTTCCGGTTTTGCCCTTAATGTGCTAAAGCTTCCTTTTTAAGCGATTTTTGAAAGAAATGTTTTGATTACCCTACTAATCGCTTAACAAATATTGTTTCAAATGTTCTATTAAATATTATAAATTATTTTGACACTCGGAATGACTTCAGGAAGGTTATATTTCTGTAATTTATTATGATATCCGAAATGCATCTATTATGATCCCGTCCGACTTCATTGGATTTTTTTATCTTTGATATGCCTCATCGAGTCTTTGAAACCATTTATGATATTTTTAAATTGCATTAGTCTCTCACTACTCCATTCGTGGATGTCCCAATGTTTCCCACACTGAGCCCGGGCCAAGATATGTTGTCAAGCGTGATTCTCTGCATTGTTCGCCGCGCCCCGATGTGAGGGGGCAGGTATACGCGTACATGGGTGTGTGGAGTATGATGTGCCATGTCCGCCTATTCTGATCTGATCTGTTATGGCCATTCTGATATGACATTTTATGATATGGGGCCACGCCCCTTTTTTTCTGATTCCTCTGTATTGTGGCACCAGTGTCGGGAGGGTGACCACGTTCTGTCTGCCGAGTCCCGTGGCAGGGGCCGGATATGATATGACATATGTTTTTGTACGCATTCTGTATGTTTCGAAAATATGCATCTGACACTCTGGATTTTGTACACATTTTCTGTGACCATTATGATTTGACTTCTGTGATTCCGCTTTACATATTCAGTACATATTTCATACTGAACCCCTTTCTTCGGGGGCTGCGTTTTCATGCCGCGCAGGTACAGACGACAGGTTTGCTGATCCGCACGTTTAGGATCCCATTTCTGCTATTTTGGGGCGCTCTCTTCTACAGAGCCCATCCTTTGGTACAGTCTGTCACTGCTATCTGGATATGTACTTTGTTCAGGGTATGACGGGGCCCTGTCCCGTCTTATGATTATGATATGTTCTGTAGAGGTCTGTGGATACATCTGTGAGGGTTCTGTACATATGTTTGGGATACTTTGTTCTATGATGGCCTTATCGGCCTATGTGTGCCAAGTCTGCTGTTCTGCTAAATTCTGTAGCGTCCACAAATGTTATTATTATATTACATTATTTTGATAATATGCTGATTTGGGTATCGGGTACGTATAGGTGCCCAGCTAGGGCACTGGTCGCGGCCCATGGGGTTGGGTCGTGACAAAAGTGGTATCAGAGCGGTTCATCCTCGGAATGTCCACAGACCGTGTCTAGTAGAGTCTTGTTTATCGGTGTGTTGTGCACCACACCTATAAACAGGAGGCTACAGGGCATTTAGGATACTACCCTTCTTTCTGTCTTAGATCGTGCGTTAGAGCTGTGTTATCAGGATGACCCCTCCCTAACGAGTGGCTATGTTTGCAGATATGCCTCCAAAAAAGGCAACAGCGGCCCAAAAGGCCAAGTCAGCAGCCTTGGGAGAGACTAGCCGGGTCCAGAGGATTACCAGGGCCCAGGCACATATTACTCCGGAGACTTTGCCCCAGACAGAGGGTTCCTCTACACCGCCACTCGTGGAGGAGATTAGGGCGGCCGCAGCCGCAGATCGGGGGGCGGCTCCACCGCCAGCTCCCGCAGTTCCAGTACCTGAGCCTCCAGCTCCACGGCCAGGCACTGAGGATCAGTCTATGAGGGAGGCAGTCCAGTTACTGACTAGACTTGTGGCAGGGCAGGTTCAGGGGCATGGACTGGGAGGTGACCGGGCAGTCAGACGTGATAGTTCGAGAGCCTGTGAGTTTTTGACTTGTAGTCCTCCATAATTCTTCGGGACAAAGCCCGAGGAGGATCCTGAGGAGTTTATCAGGAAGATGCGACGCACTCTAGATTTGATTAATGCTTCCGAGACAGAGTCAGTCGCGTTAGCTTCGTACCGGTTATATGATGTGGCGGCAAACTGGTACGAGTCATGGGGGCTATCCAGAGGGGACGGCGCTCCCCCAGCAGTTTGGGGCGATTTTTCTCAGGCATTTCTTGGACATTTTCTGCCCCCAGAGTTGCGACGAGCCAGATCTGATAGATTCTTATTAATGAGGCAGAGGGGCCGCAGTGTCCGGGACTATAGTTTGGAATTTTATTCCTTGGCCCGATATGCACCTACTGTGGTGCCTACTATGGCGGACCGGATGCACAGATATATTATGGGGCTGGATCGGTATTTTGTTGATAGCTGCTTAGTATTGGCTGCTCAGCCCGGTATGGACATTGCCCGTATTCAGGCCCACGCCTGCATGGAGGATCGGGGCAGAGGAGGACATCAGCCTGACAGGGGCCAAGATCGGAGACAGCCCAAGAGGGCCAGATCATCTGGAGACTTTCGGGGCAGACAGCCCCAACAGCCGCAGCAGCCTAGCAGATTTTCGTCTCAGCCGGCGCAGAGCGCGCCTCCCCAGCCTACAGGTCGCAGGTTCGATAGCCCAGGGTATTCAGGAGCGGGCCAGAGCTCCAAGGCTTCAGGTTCGCGGACAGATAGGGGTTCTGGTAATATGAGGCCACCCAGGGTTCAGTGTTCTCTTTGTGGCAGATATCATCCGGGAGAGTGCTACAGGGCCACCGGTGCATGCTTTTCTTGTGGTCGTCAGGGCCATTCTGTGAGAGATTGCCCGTATAAGGGTAGTTCGGGTGGTGCAGCGCAGCCTACCGGATCAGCCGCTGGGTCTTCATCTTCGTCAGTGGCTATGCGCCCTACGGGGCAGGGTTTTCCAGCACCGGCGGGTCGCGGCAGAGGCCGTGGTGGAGCTTCTAGTATTAGCGGTCCTTCGAACCGCATTTATGCTTTGGCCAGCCGCCAGGATCAGGAGGCATCTCCTAATGTCGTTACAGGTACTTTATTGGTCTTCTCTCGGTCAGTGTATGCACTAATTGATCCAGTTTCGACTTTATCATATATTTCACCTCTTGTTGCTGGTAAAATTGGTATTATGTCTGAACCTATAGAGCCATTTGAGGTAGCCACACCGATAGGGGACTTTATTGTAGCGAAACATGTTTATAAAGACTGTTCTGTGATTATATGTGGCCGAGATACTAAGGCAGATCTGGTAGAGTTAGATATGACTGAATTTGATGTTATTATGGGTATGGACTGGCTAGCTTCCTGTTATGCTAATGTTGACTGTCAGAATAAGGTGGTTCGCTTCCAGTTTCCCGGGGAGCCAGTTTTAGATTGGGCTGGTAATACAGCATCGCCGAAAGGTAAGTTTATTTCATACCTTAAGGCAAAGAAAATGATCAGAAAAGGTTATATTTATCATCTGGTACGGGTGCAAGACTTGGACGCAGAGACGCCGACACTTCAGTCAGTCCCTGTGGTTAATGAGTTTCCAGATGTTTTCCCCGACGAGCTTCCAGGTCTTCCTCCAGAGCGGGAGATAGATTTCTCTATTGATCTACTCCCAGACACTCAGCCTATCTCTATTCCTCTGTATAGAATGGCGCCTGCAGAATTAAAGGAATTGAAAGAGCAGCTTAAGGATTTGTTAGATAAGGGCTTCATCAGACCCAGTACTTCGCCTTGGGGAGCCCCGGTATTATTTGTGCGTAAGAAGGACGGGTCGCTGCGTATGTGTATTGATTATCGGCAGCTGAATAAGGTAACTATAAAGAATAAATACCCCCTCCCCAGGATTGATGATTTGTTTGATCAGCTGCAGGGCGCTAAGTGTTTTTCGAAGATAGATCTTCGATCCGGCTACCACCAGGTACGAGTACGAGAGGCCGATATCCCTAAGACAGCCTTCCGGACCCGATATGGGCATTATGAGTTCAGGGTTATGTCTTTTGGGCTTACTAATGCCCCCGCAGTATTCATGGATTTAATGAACCGGGTATTCAGGCCATTCTTGGATATGTTCGTGATTGTATTCATTAATGATATCCTGGTTTATTCTCTGTCGGAGGCAGAGCACGCAGATCACCTGAGATCGGTATTAGGGGTACTCTGACATCAGAAGTTATATGCGAAATTTTCTAAGTGTGAATTCTGGCTGTCTTCAGTGGCTTTCTTGGGGCATGTTATTGCAGCTGATGGTGTCCGTGTGGACACACAGAAGATCGAGGCCGTGAAGAATTGGCCCAGACCTACGACGCCCACAGAGGTACGCAGTTTCCTGGGGCTAGCAGGTTATTACAGGAGGTTTGTGGAGAAGTTTGCTTCGATTTCAGCGCCTTTGACAAGGCTGACTCAGAAGGGAGCTAAGTTCCAGTGGTCTGACGCTTGTGAACGGAGCTTCCAGTTGCTGAAAGAGAAGCTGACTTCAGCCCCAGTTCTGACTCTTCCAGAGGGACCGGACGGGTATGTTATTTATTGTGACGCTTCTGGCATGGGGTTGGGCTGTGTATTGATGCAGCACGGCAGAGTTATAGCGTATGCTTCCCGGCAGCTCAAAAAGCATGAGAAGAATTTTCCTACCCACGATCTGGAGCTCGCAGCGGTGATTCATGCTCTGAAGATATGGAGACACTATTTATATGGCGTTCATGTGGATATCTATACTGATCATAAGAGTCTCCAGTATATTTTCAGGCAGAGAGAGCTTAATTTGCGACAGCGGAGGTGGCTGGAGCTTCTGAAGGATTATGACGTGGATATTCTGTATCATCCGGGTAAGGCTAATGTTGTTGCAGATGCGCTCAGTCGGAAGTCGATGGGCAGTTTGGCCGATCTACAGCCAGACAGGAGAGAGATAGCCCGTGATATTCAGCAGTTGGCTAGTCTCGGGGTTCGCCTGGCCGATTCTGGAGATACCCAGATTTCTGTTCGAGGGGTTTCTGGGTCATCCATCAGGAACGATATTAAAAGGCGTCAATACGAAGATCCTGTCTTAGCTCGGTACAGGGACACATCCTATGATAAGGAGAGGACTCTGTTCGAGTTTTCACCGGACGGCACTTTGTTATACAGAGGCAGGTTGTGTGTACCTGATATTGCAGGCCTTCGGCAGCAGGTTATGAGCGAGGCACATTATGCTCGCTATTCGGTCCATCCAGGGTCTACAAAGATGTATCATGATCTCCGATGCTTATACTGGTGGGACGGTATGAAGCGGGATATTGCAGAGTTCGTCGCCCAGTGCCCTAATTGTCAGCAGGTCAAGATTGAGCATCAGAAGCCGGGTGGACTGTTGCAGGAGATGGAAATCCCGACTTGGAAGTGGGAGGTTATTAATATGGACTTCATTACAGGTTTGCCTCGCACTCCACAGAAGTATGATTCCATCTGGGTCGTTGTGGATAGGCTGACGAAATCAGCCCACTTTCTTCCCGTCAGGACTACTTATTCTGCCGAGGATTATGCCAGGCTCTATATTAAGGAGATTGTGAAGCTTCACGGAGTTCCTCTATCTATTATTTCTGACAGAGGCGCCCAGTTCACGGCGCATTTCTGGAGGTCTTTTCAGGAGGGTCTAGGGACTCAGGTGAGTCTGAGCACAGCCTTTCATCCTCAGAGCGACGGACAGGCCGAGCGCACTATACAGACGCTGGAGGATATGTTGTGGGCCTGCGTTATTGATTTCAGAGGCAGCTGGGATGATCACTTGCCGTTGATTGAGTTTGCATATAATAACAGTTACCATTCCAGCATCCAGATGGCTCCATACGAGGCTTTATATGGCAGGAAATGCAGATCGCCGATCGGCTGGTTTGATATTGGCGAGACAGAGTTGGTTGGCCCAGATATGGTCCAGCAGGCCGTGGACAAGGTGAATCTTATTCGAGAGCGACTGTTGGCAGCCCAGAGTCGACAGAAGTCATACGCAGATAGACGACGTCGACCGTTGGAGTTTCAGGTAGGAGATTGGGTATTTCTGAAGGTATCGCCTATGAAAGGCGTGATGCGGTTCGGCAGAAAGGGCAAGCTCAGTCCGCGTTATATTGGGCCTTATCAGATTGTTCGGAAAGTTGGAAATGTCGCCTATGAGTTAGATTTGCCATCCGATTTGGAAGCGGTACATCCGGTATTTCACATCTCTATGCTTCGTAAATGCATTGGAGACCCTTCCAGAGTATTCCCTGCTGATGATATTCAGGTGACGGAGCAACTATCGTACGAGGAGCAGCCCGTATCTATTTTGGATCGTCAGGTAAGGAGGCTCCGGAATAAAGATGTAGCCTCTGTTAAGGTACTGTGGCGGAACGAGAATAGGGAGGAAATGACATGGGAGGCCGAAGAGGAAATGAAGAAGAAATATCCTCATCTGTTCCCTATGCCCACAGGTAACCTTAAATTCCTGCATAATTTCATTTCAATATCAATCGTATATCACATGTGTCGTTTATAAGCATGAACTCCCCCAAAGTATTTTCCATCCCTATAAGATTAATTTTACATTCGAGGACGAATGTTCTAAAGGAGGGGAGGATGTTATATCCCGTGTTTTCACACGTTTGGAAAAATTCGATAAATAATGGATTCTTGAGATACGAGGTCAAATTTGATATTTTGTTGCACGTAGGAGTTATGCATGAAAGAATAGAGTCATGAAAGTGTGGGACAAGGTTAAGGGTAATTTTGGAATTTTAGAAATTAGTTTCGGGAATTATAAAATACGATCCATAAGTTATTGGGCTCAAAAATTGAATTGTAAGTGAGGCCCAAAAAGGGGTGTATGGCCGGCCACATTAGGCCATGATCCAAGCCCAATTTTAGTTGGTCATGTGCTTGGTCATGTGACCAAGCACTTCAACTACATATACCATAGAAGACTTAAGAAATTAGAGATAAGAACAACAAAAAAATAGAAGGAGAGAAAGAAGACCATTTCGGGTTTGAGGTGCAAAAATAGCCACCATAAATATTGTTCTAAAAATTCAATTCTTGTTATTTTCCTACTAAGATAAGGTTCCTTTGTAACTTGGTATAGTTGGATTGGAGTGGGGAGCATTAGAATCATCAAAGTGACTACATCTCCAAGTGACGAAAACTTGAAGAAAAGGTAAGAATTTCTACCTTTTTATTGTGTTATGAAGTTTTGATTGTGTTGTGGTATATAGAAATGTGTTGATTGTATGGAAAAATGGAAGTTTGCAATGTGGGTTTGGAATATGGCTTGTAGCCGTGAGTATACATATGTTGTATAGCCAAAACGTGTTGAAATTATGTTGTATTCTAGTTGTAATTGTGATGAAATGCATATGGGAATTAAAAGTTGGATGAATTTAGTTGATATGGAAAAATAAGCATATGGCCGTGTGGTATATTTGGCTTGGGAATGAAATGGATTAAGTTTGTTTAGTGTATTGGAGTGTTGTTGTAATGCTTGGCATGGAAATGAAGTTAGAATGATATAAGTTTGTATTGAATTGGAATGTAAACACTTATGTCGTTTTAGTATGATTTTCCGCCATTAAGGAAATGAAGTTGTTTGGTTGTGAATTAAGATGATCATTGATGAATTTGGAAGTTGGAAACTTGTTATGAAGTTGTATGCCAAAGGTTTGGTGTTTTGCATAAGTTATGATTTTGGCGGAAAGTTGTAGATTATGTATATCGAGTGTATATCTTAAGGAAAATGATATGAAATGTCTCTAAATCTATATTGTGATGATCTTGAGTGATAATGGATGTGAAATCATGATGTTAGTTCGAAAGTTTGGGTTGAATTGAAGCTTATGTCAACTTGTGAGAAAAATGACTAGTTGAAGGATATTTGTGTTTTTAATGTTCATTGTTGATATTGTTGTTGTCGTTTGGGTTGTTGTTGATGATTTATAGCCGAGTTGAATTCTCGGGGTGCTATATGTATAGGGGAAGTGCTGCCAAAATTTCGGTAGCCAAATATGCATTAAGTTGGAACTTTGGTATTCATAGCTTACAATTGGTAAACTTGACCAATTGCAGTTTTTCGACGAAACGGGAAGTGAATTTGGAAAGGCTTAAGGAGCGTGAAAGGTATGTAAAGCAACCCCAATTCTTCCCTTGGCATGCCCTTAGTGTGTTAGGGTCGGATCCGGGCCTCGAAGGACCTCTTGGCCCTCGGAATCCGCAAGAGAAAATCTCAGTTTTTCCTTCAGTGGAATTGAACCACTTTAGTATGCTTTTCTGGAAAATTATGCAACTTTGCTCCAAATTACTTGGAAAGTCATAGAATGTTTGTAGAACCTTTTTAAGTGATACTATAAGCTTAGAGGGCACAGTATGAGCCCGCCGCCTTATTTGTCCCGAGGCGGGCCCACTATTTCCGGTTTTGCCCTTAATGTGCTAAAGCTTCCTTTTTAAGCGATTTTTGAAAGAAATGTTTTGATTACCCTACTAATCGCTTAACAAATATTGTTTCAAATGTTCTATTAAATATTATAAATTATTTTGACACTCGGAATGACTTCAGGAAGGTTATATTTCTGTAATTTATTATGATATCCGAAATGCATCTATTATGATCCCGTCCGACTTCATTGGATTTGTTTATCTTTGATATGCCTCATCGAGTCTTTGAAACCATTTATGATATTTTTAAATTGCATTAGTCTCTCACTACTCCATTCGTGGATGTCCCAACGTTTCCCACACTGAGCCCGGGCCAGGATATGTTGTCAAGCGTGATTCTCGGCATTGTTCTCCGCGCCCCGATGTGAGGGGGCAGGTATACGCGTACATGGGTCTGTGGAGTATGATGTGCCATGTCCGCCTATTCTGATCTGATCTGTTATGGCCATTCTAATATGACATTTTATGATACGGGGCCACGCCCTTTTTTTTCTGATTCCTCTGTATTGTGGCACCAGTGTCGGGAGGGTGACCATGTTCTGTCTGCCGAGTCCCATGGCAGGGGCCGGATATGATATGACATATGTTTTTGTACGCATTCTGTATGTTTCGAAAATATGCATCTGACACTCTGGATTTTGTACACATTTTCTGTGACCATTATGATTTGACTTCTGTGATTCCGCTTTACATATTCAGTACATATTTCATACAGACCCCCTTTCTTCGGGGGCTGCGTTTTCATGCCGTGCAGGTACAGACGACAGGTTTGCTGATCCGCACGTTTAGGATCCCATTTCTGCTATTTTGGGGCGCTCTCTTCTACAGAGCCCATCTTTTGGTACAGTCTGTCACTGCTATCTGGATATGTACTTTGTTCAGGGTATGACGGGGCCCTGTCCCGTCTTATGATTATGATATGTTCTGTAGAGGTCTGTGGATACATCTGTGTGGGTTCTGTACATATGTTTGGGATACTTTGTTCTATGATGGCCTTATCGGCCTATGTGTGACAAGTCTGCTGTTCTGCTAAATTCTGTAGCGTCCACAAATGTTATTATTATATTACATTATTTTGATAATATGCTGATTTGGGTATCGGGTACGTATAGGTGCCCAGCTAGGGCACTGGTCGCGGCCCACGGGGTTGGGTCGTGACAATATAGATATGTGATGGCAGCCTTGTCGGCTTGCTTTTATATGTATAATTATGTGACAAATCTGAGACCATGGTTGGTCGTTATAATATCCATATTGAGTTTGTTGTGAAAAGAACATATAGCTAAAGAACATGTATACGGGTGTCCAGGTCGGACACCAGTCACGGCCTACGGGGTTGGGTTGTGACAAAAGTGGTATCAGAGCGGTTTATCCTCGGAGTGTCTACAGACCGTGTCTAGTAGAGTCTTGTTTATCGGTGTGTTGTGCACCACATCTATAAACAAGAAGCTACAGGACAATTAGGATGTTACCTTTCTTTCATATCTGAGATCGTGCGATAGAGCCCAATCCATAGGAAATGAAATCCTTATACTAACCCATGATTTCAGCTGATGAACGGCATCGACAGAAGAAAGTGACTGATGATATTAGAAGTTACAAAGTACGCAGGTAAGCAAAGGTACGAAAGATATATGTCGAGTAAGGTATGGAAGTACGATTGAAATGTAAAATTGAAAATTTAAAGAGAAAGTAAATAGGAAAGTATAACAGGTGCAGTTTGAGTTGGGCATACGAGGTATGTTCATCATTTTCATATTGTTGTTGATATTGGGAGCCCTGTGTGGCTATGATACGATATGATGTATATATATATATATATATATATATATATATATATATATATATGTTGGCCCTGTGAGGCATTGTTGGTATTTCCTGCGTGCAGGTTTGAGATAATAAGAAATACAGAGGAAACTCTACCAAAATTTTCCTAGAAATAAAAAGAGAATGAGATGTAGGTTTGTAATACGTCCTGAAAGGTTCTGTCAGTAGTAATGACAGATTTGACTAAGCTGGAAGTACGGCTGACCTCGAGAAATAAGTTAATTGCGCAATAGATGGTAATAGTAATTATTAGGTCAAGATCAATATGGTAAAAAGGAAATGTTAAGACAATTTAGAAAAGGCTGGAGAATCTTAATAGAGTGTTATGTTGAGATATCAACTGAATTGATCAGTAGGGATAAATTTCGATGAGTCTATAGTTAAAAGGAGTAATAGTATGATTGAGACAAGAGTATGGAGGAGGGAGAATTGTGACGAATACGAATGTATTGATAAGATAGCTTGTGAGGTATTAAGGGTAAGGTTGACTAGAAAGGGTAAAAGGTTAAGAAGTGTTACACTATAGGATTGTTTACGAATAGGATATTATGTGAGATTGTTACGAAAATGAGTAAAGCCTAGCAAGGAAGTAACTAAAAGATATGACGTGATCTATGTGACTAAAGTATAAAGGCGAGCTATAAAACGAATAAGAAAGACTTATAAAGTCTTATAGGGAAAGTTCAGAGTAGAGATTATGTGATAACGAAAGTGAAAGTGAGCACAAGGAAAGAAGGAGTTAATTAAAAGAAGGAAATAATAAGAAAGCGAGATAACAGTGCAATAATAAGTTATAACATCTGTAGCCGAGAATACGAGTAATATAAGTGACGAAACTGTGAAAGACCAAACTATAGAAAGGAGAGAAACAAGGTAGAATGAGTGCTAGAAAATGACTAGGATGATAAGAACACATAGGGATGAACATAATACGTTTTGAAAAAGAGAAAGAGATTATGCAGAGAATACAGAGGTAGCATGAGATTCCTCGCGCACAGAATAAAAGATGGACATGGACTGGAGAAATGGTAAGGGAATACTAAAGGAAACACCCAAGATAGACGTAATTAATTGAGTACGAGCATAAAATAAAAGGGAAATATATAGATACGAACTTAAAGGTGTAGTACGACGACAAGGTGATAAGATAAACCATTATTAAGACGAACTTAGTGTGATTCTGAGTAAGTTAGAAGTCAGTGCTGGGTACGCAACAAGGGTAAAAGAGCATAAGGCATAAAAGGAGTACTGCGTGTATATGACTTCACCTCGGAAATAGTGGAATCCTTAACGGACAAGAACTGAAGGAACTGAAGGAGCAACTGAAAGATTTATTAGAAAAGGGCTTCATAAGGCCCAGTACATCACCTTGGGGAGCACCGGTATTATTTGTAAGGAAGAAGGATGGGTCGCTGCGGATGTGTATTGATTATAGGTAGCTGAATAAAGTAACAATAAAGAACAGGTATCCCCTCCCCAGGATCGATGGTTTATTCGACCAGTTGCAGGGTGCTAAGTGCTTCTCGAAGATTGACTTGCAGTCAGGTTATCACTAGGTGCGGGTAAAGGAGGCAGACATTCCAAAGACTGCATTCAGGACCCGATACGGGCATTACGAATTTAGAGTGATGTCCTTTGGATTGACCAATGCTCCAGCGGTATTTATGGATCTGATGAACAGAGTGTTCAAGACATTTCTTGACCTGTTCGTAATTGTATTCATTGATGATATTCTGGTCTATTCACGATCAGAAGAGGAGCATGCAGATCATTTGAGAACGGTACTTGGGGTGCTTCAGCACCAGAAATTGTATGCTAAGTTCTCTAAATGTGAATTCTAGTTGACTTCAGTAGCATTCTTGGGGCATATTATTGGAGCTGACGGCGTTCGGGTAGATACGCAGAAGATTGAGGCGGTGAAGACTTGGCCTAGACCTACAACACCTACTGAAGTACGCAGCTTTCTGGGGCTAGCAGGGTATTACAGAAGGTTTGTAGAGAAGTTTGCCTCAATATCAATGCCTTTAACGAGGCTAACCCAGAAGGCAGCTAAGTTCCAGTGGACCGACGCTTGTGAGCGGAGTTTCCAGTTGCTGAAAGATAAGTTGACTACGGCCCCAGTTCTAACTCTTCCTGAGGGACCGGATGGCTATGTCAATTATTGTGATGCTTCCGGTGTTGGAATAGGTTGTGTGTTGATGCAGCATGGCAAAGTTATAGCCTATGCCTCCCGACAGCTCAGAAAGCACGAAAGATATTATCCCACACATGATCTGGAGTTAGCAGCGGTGATTCATGCTCTAAAAATATGGAGACATTATTTATATGGTGTGAATGTTGACCTTTATACAGATCATAAGAGTCTCCAGTACATCTTTAAACAGAAGGAGCTGAATCTGCGGCAGAGGCGGTGGCTAGAGTTGCTGAAGGACTATGATGTTGACATTCTACACCACCCAGGGAAAGCAAATGTGGTAGCAGATTCACTCAGCCGTTGATCTATGGGCAGTTTGGCAGACGTACAACTAGAGCGGAAGGAGATAGTCCGTGAGATTCACCAGTTAGCTAATTTGGGAGTCCGTTTGGCTGATTCTGAAAATGGCAGGATTTCTGTTCAAGGAGTTGCTGAGTCGTCTATCATAGAAGAGATAAAGAGACACCAGTACGAGGACCCTATCCTTGTACATCATAGGGATGCAGCTCTTCAAAAGGAAGAGACCCCATTTAAGGTTGCACCTGACGGGGTACTACGATACAAAGATAGATTATGTGTACCTGAGGTTGCAGGGTTACGACAACAGGTGATGGGAGAGGCACACTGTGCTCGTTATTCTATTCATCCAGGGTCAGCGAAGATGTATCATGACCTCAGATGCTTGTATTGGTGGGATGGCATGAAGAGGGATATAGCAGAATTTATTGCTCAGTGTCCGAATTGTCAGCAGGTTAAGGTCGAACACCAAAAGCCCGGAGGACTATTACAAGAGATGGAGATTCCGACCTGGAAGTGGGAGGTGATTAATATGGACTTCGTCACAGGCCTACCTCACACTCTGCGAAAATATTACTCTGTTTGGGTCATCGTTGATAGGCTGACAAAATCAGCCCACTTTCCTTCCAGTCAGGACTACATATTCAGCTGAGGATTATGCCAGGTTGTACCTTAAGGAGATAGTGAGACTTCACGGGGTTCCCACACCTATTATCTCTGATAGAGGAGCCCAGTTCACAGCAAACTTCTGGAGATCCTTCCAGGAGGGATTGGGGACACAAGTGAGTCTCAGCACGGCGTTTCACCCTTAGACTGACGGACAGGCCGAGCGTACCATTCAGACACTACAAGACATGTTACGGGCCTGTGTTATGGATTTCTGGGGTAGCTGGGATGATCATTTGCCACTTATTGAGTTCGCCTATAATAACAGCTACCATTCGAGTATCCAGATGGCGCCGTATGAGGCCTTGTATGGGAGGAAGTGCAGATCACCTATTGGCTGGTTTGATGTTGACGAGACCAAGTTGATAGGCCCAGATATGATTCAGCAGGCTGTTGATAAAGTGAAGCTTATCCAGGAAAGATTACTGGCAGCCCAGAGTCGGCAGAAATCATATGCAGACAATCGGCGTCGACACTTAGAATTTCAGGTTGGTGACTGGGTATTCCTGAAACTGTCACCCATGAAAGGTGTTATGAGATTTGGCAGGAAAGGGAAGCTAAGCCCGAGATATATTGGACCTTATCAGATTGTCCGTAGAGTAGGCCAGGTTGCCTACGAGTTAGACCTACCGGCTGATTTGGAAGTAGTGCATCCAGTCTTTCACGTGTCAATGCTTCACAAATGTATAGGCGATCCTTCCAGAGTATTCCCCGTAGATGATGTCCAAGTGACAGAGGAATTATGCTACGAGGAGCAGCCTATAGCCATACTTGATCGGCAGGTTAGGAGGTTACGGACTAAGGAGGTGGCTTCCGGCAAAGTATTATGGCGAAACAACAATAGGGAAGAGATGACTTGGGAAGCCGAGGAGGATATGAAAGACAAGTATCCTTACTTGTTCTCTACGCCTACAGGTAACTCAAACTCCTCACTTGATTATATAAATTGCCTGATGAACTATATGTTATAACGATAAGGGAGACTTCCCAATAATTCGTATAGAACGTCACGAGACCAAATTCAACATTCGAGGACGAATGTTCTAAAGGGCGGGGGGGGGGGGGGGGGGAGAATGTTAGACCCCATATTTTATACGTCGAGTTATTCGCGAAGGAATCGACGTGAGATAGAAACCTCGGATTTTAATTTCTAAACTAGAACTAATCGGTTATAAATGTTACCTAGTATAAAAATGTTATTGGAAATTAGGAATGACTTAATTGTGGTGTTAAGTAATAATTTGTGACAATAATTAGCCAACAAGAGCATCAACGTCCAAGGTAAAAGTATGACTCAAGGTCATCTAAAATAAGGCTAATGGAAGACATACAAATGTGCAATTAAATGTTGATTCATCCACTACATTTTCAATATATTGTGGAAAACTAAAATAGACTTCATAACCAAGTGTATATTCGGCCAAGGGCTGAAGATTGGAGGAGAAAAAGTTGAAGCATGCAATTGAATATTTAAGCATCCACTACTTTATGAAAGTATACATTACTTTAGGAAGACATAACATGGTGGAGGGATCATATCACATTAAATATTGCTCATTCATCTTGGCATGATTACAATGGACAAAGGGTGGTGTATGAATCATTCAACACACATACAATTGTCTTGTAAACAATTGAAAAGAAAGAAGAAATGAGAGACAAGGAGGGAGGTTCGGCCACACTTGGCCGAAAGTTGTAGAGAAAAATATTGAATTTTAAGTGTAAAGTTAATGGAGTGACTCATGCCATAAGTGGAGCATGTGACCAACTTGTAGGCATAAAATTTGAACCAAATAAGTACTAAAGAAATCAGAAAACACATTCATTTCAACTACACAACACAAAGAAAGAAAACCTAAACCTAGAGAGAGAAACTTTCGGCCACCTTGGCTGATTTTTGAGCTCTTTGAGGCTTGATCTAAAAATTATTTTCCAAGGTGTTTCAACCCTTTAGAAGGTCCCTAGAACGTGAAGATAGTCTTTGGAGCAACAAGAACCATTTTCATCTCAAGTCACAAACTCTAGCCAAGTAGAGAAGTCAAGTTGTCAAGGTAAGATCTAACTTTCTTTTTCATGTATTAAGGGTGATGTAGATGTGTGAATATAATTTGTATGCATGAAATAAGGTGTGTTGATGTTGGAACATGATAATAACCATGAGGTTATAGGTGTTGATGTTGAAGTATGGTTGTAACTTGATGAACTTGAATCGCATGCATAAAATCATGAAAGTTGGTATTGGAATGTTAGTTGGCCGTAGGGACTGTTTTGGTGGAACTAATGGACTAATTTTCTTTAATAAATATGGTTGCTACTAGCATAGATCTCATGGTAAAAATAATGAAAAGAATTGGAAGGTTAATGGTGAAGTTATGTTAGTATGAAAATGATTGAATCTATGATTTCATGTGAGTGATGTTGAAGCATGGTGTAGCCGTGTGTGGACTGTTTGGTTAGGAAGTTAGTGAACTGTTTTTACTTGATATTTTGATTGTTATTACCATGAATTTTATGATGTAAATGAAGGTTTTTAATGGTTGGAGTCGAAACTAAAGTCGTTTGTGAGTTGTTGTAAGGATTATAGAAATGACGATGTAGTCTAGTTGCGTATGAATTGATGTTGTACTTGTCGTGTGGATAGCTGGTCATAACCTACTGAAATTATATGAAAAGAAGACATGAAATAATGTGTAATAATCATATGTGGTTTGCTTAGTATGTTCATAAACGTTTGCAAGAATTCCGAGCATTGTTTAGGGACTGTTTTGGACATGTTGTTGGACTGTTTTGGACGTGTTGTGGTAATGGACGGTTTTGGACTTGTTGTTTTCATCAAGTTGAAAAAAATAATTATAGTTAAGAGTATACATCATGTTGTCAAAATGGTTGGGCTGTTATAGAATCGTTTCGACGAAATATTATGACTATAGACTAACAAGAATAAATTGGATGTGTCATAATCGCATGTACACCTATTATCTAGTGTTGCAAGGTACGGGCTGTATTGACAAGTTGTTGCTGTTCTTATTGAGCTTGAAAGATTATTGATAATTAAGATTATGCATTGTCTTGTATGTTGGATGGGCTGTTATAAGTTGTTACATGCAAACGTTAAGGCTGCGAACTATTAGAAGTAACTTGAGAATGTAGTAGCCGTATGTGAATCGTTATTGCATGTTGTGAATGTGGGCTGTTTCGAATATTGTGTGGGCTGTCCGGATTGATATTGAACATATAATTATTGATGTTGGGCTGGTTGTATGTACTTGGTTTGGATACAAGAGCAAATGTTGCCTAAACATCTAGAAAGGAGTTACTAACGTTAGAATACGTTTTGAATCTCCCCGTAACTTAAACATAGTTGTTGGCATCTTATTATAGGTTGAAGTATTATTCGGCAGCGTACACATATTGTGTGAGGAATAAGTGCTAAAGGTATGTGAAGCTAACCCTTCTTTCTTTTTGGCATGATCGTTGTGAAATGAATATACGATATATATACGATTCCAAAGGAAATTCCTATTCTTAGAGCCACTAGGATGGCTATTGATATTGATTCCCATAACTTATGTTTTGTTTTATATATATATTGATATGTACACATGATTTCAAAGTTCCATTTTGATATGATCCACAGGGACATCCGAAAGGTATATGGTATGACTATTATTTGAAATTGTGAACGATGGTTCGTGTTGACTATCCAATTGAGTCCTTAAAAATGTTTTGAATTGCATATAGTTTCTCACTACTCTGCTCGTGCATACCTCAATATATCTTTCACCGAGTCCCGGGCCGGGTATGTTATCGTGCACACTTCTACTGTATTGTTCGTCGAGTCCCTCATTAAAGGGCCGGGTACAATATATATATATATATATATATATATATATGCTGTGTTATGGTGTTATGCTGTGTTATGAAGTTATACTGTGTTACGGCGTTATGTTGTGTTATGGAGTTATGCTGTGTTATAGAGTTATGCTGTCTTACGGAGTTATATTATATTCTGGAGTATGCTGTGTTATGGCGCCAGAGACGGGGTGGCGACCATGTTCACCGAGTCCTATAATGGGGCCGGATATGATATATGATATTGACATACATGATTTATGTTTCGAAAGCAAGTACTTGGTATTCTGGTTATTGTACTCATTTTCTGTACTTCTTATTTCAATTATGATCCCGTTTACTGTGTTTCATGCCCGTTTACTGACCCCCTTTCTTCGGGGGGCTGCGTTTCATGCCCCCAGGTGCAGATACTCGCTTTGGTGATCTGACAGCTTAGGATTCCCCTTCTGCTATTTTGAAGAGCTCCGTTGTTCCGGAGTCCAGATTTTGGTAAAAATCCTTCTCGGATATATATATATATATATGCATATGTTGACTAAGGGTACGATGGGGCCCTGTCCCGTCATATGTTACGTTACTCTTGATACTCTTAGAGGTCTGTGGACATATGTGTGGGTTGTGTATGGGTTCTGTTCAGTTGTGTCTATACGATGTGCTGTGGTATAATGTTCGTCTATAATGGCAGCCTTGTTGGCTTGCATATGATATTGATATGTGATGGCAGCCTTGTCGGCTTGCTTTTATATGTATAATTATGCGACAAATCTGAGACCATGGTTGGTCGTTATAAGATCCATATTGAGTTTGTTGTGAAAAGAACATATAGCTAAAGAACATGTATATGGGTGTCCAGGTCGGGCACCAGTCACGGCCTACGGGGTTGGGTCGTGACACTACCTGTGGGCATGAACACAACGTCCAAAGAAAAGGACGTCAGTACGAAATATGTACTGAGTATTTAAAGCATGAGTAGTAACATAAGTAAACATGAAGGGCAGCATAAAATAAAAGATCAAATACCTTTTTGAGATGTTTGTCATGCTTACTTTACCTTTTCTTAAGGGTCGCGGAATGCACATATATATACATATCATAGTACCGTATCTGCTCATACACATTAAACATTATCTGTATTCGGCCACATAGTGGCTCGACAATATTCGTATTCGGCCACATAGTGGCTCGACAGTATCACATACATGTCTTCCGTTTCCGGCCATAACAAGGCTCGGTATATCTCATCATCCTCATTTCCATCACTACGGAAATCTTTTACCATCACATATATCTCATCAGCTTATCATAACTTTTCATAGAGCATGCATTTGAATTTAAAGACAATCTATGAAAATCATATCATATTCGTAGCATGAACTTCATAAAAATATCGCATGGTAGGCTTTATAATCTTTAAACTTAGGCTCATCATTACCATTGTCGTATCTATGGCATATCTCTTACCTTTATCTCATATGAAACCCCCTATGAACATAGACTTGTAATTTTTCGGAACATTGGTCATAGGACATGCATTAGAGCTTATAGACAATCTATAACAATATTAGGGTGACATAAGGTCGAGAACCCCCGATTACATTATGGAGTGATCATATTCATCATATCTCACCTTGAAGGGACTAGCATTTTAAGGTGAGTGTACCCAAGGAAAAGCATCAATGGAACCATACTTAGGATCATTAGCTTCATGGACATCGTATATTACTCTAGGATTCTCTATACTTAAACTCATAATCATCATGATCATGCTCGTATCGTATCTCTTTTCTTTAGCATGTGCATATGTAGCTCTTTATAGTCATGGACTCATAATTTCCGTAATTTAGGAAGATCACGGAAAAATAGGAAGATTCATGCCATAGGAATCATGCCTTATAAGGAAAGGATTAGCCTTACATACCTCTTTTGTTTAACAATTCTATCGCTTGATTGTTCTTCTTCAACGCTCACGTTTCTACCTTCAAGAGAATTCGCATCAACATTAGCCAATCGATTATATGAACGTGCTTACTAATGCTAGAGAAAATTGGGCGGCATTTCCTTTGTTTATACAACTTTCCTCACTTTACATATCAACTCCCAAACATCCATAACAACATTCACAATATTATAAACAACAATCATCATTCATCTACATTATCCATATTTCGCAATTTCACTTCAATTCCTCCATAATCATGGTCATAGTTCACAATTATGTTTTCTCATATATAATACTTATCCCATGTTCTAAATGTAACTTATAGCATACTTATAATCGCAACATATGAAGGAACATGACTCAATCCAAGCTATTACTCAAAAATGACACTATTTCCACATTCATGACCCATTTTCTATACCCTTCTACAATCCAAGTGTTTCAACTTCTCAATACCTTAAACAACATGGTAATACCATAAAAATTACCTTAGATGGTGTAGGAATACGCCTTGGGTGGAAATACTCTTCTTGCACCCAAAACCCTAGTTCACTTCCATTGGAATTGCTTGGCTTGGATGAAGTTCAATGAGTTTCATACATTGATTTTGTTGGTTTGATGAGGTTTATCACAAATCTCTCTTGGATTCTTGTGGATGAAGAGTGGAGAGGGTTCTAGTCAATTCTTGAAGTGTGAAGTGAGGAAATGTAATAAATGAAATGAGGTTGGTCCCTTATATCTAAAAATTGGACCCAACTCGGACATACGGACCAACATACGGTCCGTATCTTTTATACTGGCCGTATGTCTGGCCGTATGTTTGGTCCAGTGGAGGTCCCATTCTGGTCAGAACATACGGCCAGACATATGGCCAGTATATTTTATACAACCAGTATGTTGGACCGTATGTTGCCCAACCTTCCAGAATTCATTCTCGTCGACTCGTTTGATCTCCAATTCTTATGGAACCTTCTTAACACTTGTTTAACACCTCATTACCAATCCAAGGGATGTTATAACTCTTCTCCAAAATAGCCTTATTCCATCATTAACTCATTAGTCGTAAATCGTCTTCCGATACATAACATATACCTTGCCTTTCTTGGGAACTTCCGTCTCCTACCTCGAATGTCTTTGAAACCTCATTTAAAGTCATCAAATGTTATTTATTACTTATCAAAACATCGTATACGTCGTGCCCTTAGTTAGTCTATTCACTGTACATTAACGGGAAATTTCTGAAGTGTAACATTTTTCCCCCCATTTGGAACATTCGTCCTCGAATATTAAGCACTCGGGAATTCTATGAAAATTTCGCCAGAGTTTCCCTAGTAATATAGCACTACCATCCTGTCACAACATCCCACAATAACATTACCTCACAGGGCCACAACACAATAGCAATATAAGTTGGCCATACACGACCCATATGCATAAAAAGAAAACACACATACCTCATAATCTTGATGTTTCATCATGAATCTCTTCTGGGTGCTGAAACAAGTACGGGTACCTAACTGCATATCTTCTTTTGATTATTTTTTTTTTCTCCTTTTTTTTCAGGGGGTCTCTTTCATCTTTGCATTCTTTTATAGTACCTTTATCAAGCTTACATTTCTAGTTCTTAACTCACACCCTGGGGCTATTTGGGAGGGCAGTAGGAACTTCTCGTATATAATTGTCTTGTAATATCATTACTCAGCACAACTATGGGAAATTATCAGTGCACTTGCAATGCATAAACATATGAGAGTCCGAATTTACCTATTTCAATTCTGGAGATAAGTTAACTGAGCTCACTAAATCACCTTGGGTCTATTCTCTTCAAATCTCTTAATAATTTTCATGACCCTTTGAAAAAGAATTTTTGCATCTCAACAATGTGATACCGAGGGTCACTGTCGTCAAACTTTCGTATGCTTTCAAATAGTTTACCCTCATTTCAATTAACTTGCGGTAGCTATTCCACTTATCCTCCCGTCTTAGTTCATTATTTCCTTCAAGTATCTCCCTATTCAATCCTTCTTTACTACTTCCTTGTTGGCCTCTTCACTACCCCCTTCTTGTCATTCGTATTCCCATTCATCACCGTAGTAGTATTTAGTACCCAACTCTATTTTCTAAAACAAATTTTTCTGGTTATTAATATCCTCTCTCTTCTCCATTACCTGAACACTCTTTCTTTAGGCAGGTCTCTCTTAAACTACAAGTTTATCTCGTCAATTAAGGATGCATTTTTATATCGGCCTATAGCTTTCCCATTCCCTTTCTACCATACAGTTAACCTCATTTCCTTCTTGATTATGCAGCCTTGTACTACTAGCTCAATAATCCTGTAACGGTAAACTTCTAAAGTGCTATAACTCATGTCTCGTATATTTTCTTTACACTCACATCTTTATAAAACATATTAACAATATAGTCTACACGATAAGGAATCTTTCATTAATAACTAACTTACTAGGTAGCGTACGTCACTATCTTACTTTTTCTAACTGATCCTATCTTTTCTCTATCATTCTGCCACTACTATCTTGGAAGTTCTACTCTTCATACCTTACTTCCTTAAAACTTGAGTACCATCATCCTTACAACCCACTTTTTTTTTCTAACTCTCATCGATAGTTAATTAAAAGGTATTTCATGAAGATTGCAGGTGGTGGATCAATACTGTCCTCAAGGATGTATAAACATTGTTAATACCATATATCATACTTTAGCAATTACCGTTGCTACATAGCATAAAACCGCTCAATTCATACTTGATTAATAATACAAATATTTATTCCTCCTTTAACACATTATCAAAGGTGCAGATATACCTGTGATGGCATCGGGGAGTGACTGTACATCCTGTTGCTCAGCTAATTCATACGTACGATGCTAAGGACCACTCGAACTAAGCGCTATCCCCCTACCTGTACCCTGACTTGCTAGTGTCTGGGAGTCTTGCCCCGGAGGGCGCATGGATGACGAAGAACTGGCTGCGGATCCTGTGGGTTGAACCGCACGCCTACCGCCTCGAAATGGGCACTCTCTCATAATATGACCTGACTGGCCGCAAACATAGAAAACATCCAAACCCAATCGGTACGGTCCCCAATGTAGCTTACCGCACTGGGTACATTGTGGTACAGATGATCTGATCTGGCTTGAATCACTCCTATACCGAGAGCCCGACTCTCTGAAACTCTGATCAGGTTCGGAATGAATAGAGCAACCGGACCTCTGGCCTCCAACTCGTGGAGGTACACTAGTCGCGACTGGCCTGAGTATCTAGAATAGGACTGCCTCGATCCTCCTCTATAGTCGCTATCGGCACCTATGGATCTGGCCCTCTTACTTTGCCCCTTATCAATATCATGCTCGCCCTTTTGCGGATGTTGTTGCTCTTATAAATTCTGGGCATGTGCTTGAATGCGGGAAATATCCATCCCGTCTTGCAATGAAGCCGTTAAACAATCTTTAAATAAATGTGGCCCTAAGCTACTTACAAACCTGTGCACCCTATCTCCCATGTCGGCCACCATGGTTGGAGCATATCTAGCCAATGAATTAAATTGAAGGCCATACTCTCGGGCACTCATATTTCCTTGTTTCAAATTTAAGAACCTATCCGCTCTAGCTCGGCGGACCTCGGGTGGCAAATAGTGGCGGATGAAGGCATCTACAAATTCTTGCCAAACAGGAGGAGACGCATTCTCTTTTCTTGATGATATCCAATTATTGTACCATAATACCGGCATATCTCGAAGTCTATAAGATGCCAACTCCACAGATTCAGTTTCGGAGGCATGAATAATCTTCAATGTTCTCAACATTTCATCAATAAAACTTTGCGGGTCTTCATCCGGCTTTGACCCGAAAAACTCCGGAGGATTCAAACTCATGATATCACGGGCTCTAGTACTAACGGACCTGTCACTTGAACCCGAACTCTGCCGCTGTGCCTGGGCGGCTACTAACTGCGTCAATAGATGAATAGCCTCGGTCACTTGTTGACCCGAAGTGGCCGGTGGAGGAACTGGAGGCATAGGAGATAGAGATGAAGCTCTTTCTTGTTCTTTTATAATAGGTGGGGCAGGAGAAATATTAGATGTAGCCTCATTATGTGCTTCACCCTCTTCTACATTCATTAGTGGCTTTCTTTCTACCCGTCATTTCATCATAGTCTTGCCCTTCTGGGCGGCTGTAGCTTTTCCCGTTGGCGGCATTTCTGAAATCATAACACATTATTAGGGAGGAGATAATCTTATAACACAGCTCTATCGCACGATCACTTAAGATGAAGAGTGGTCATTTTTCCTAAATGCCCTGTAGCCGCATGTTTATTAGTGTGGTGCGCAACACACCATAAACAAGACTCTACTAGACACGGCTCGTAAACACTTCCTAGGACTGAACTGCTCTTATACCATTTTTGTCACGACCCGACTGGGGGCCATGACGGGTACCCAAGGCTAAGCACTGAGCACCGCTCGAACCATTACCCATCGTACACATCAAGCGTCCAATCATTAATCTTATACTCAAATCATAGGAAAACCATTTCCACTTGAAACATATTTACCTTATATACATAAGCCCTTCGGCTATAAAAATAAGTACATACAATAAGGACATCGTGAGACCATACAACCCACACATACGTATCTACGAGCCTCTACTGGAGTACTAACATAAAGACGGGACAGGACCCCGTCGTGCCCAAATATATACACAAAATAACAATTCAACATAGCACCTCCAAAGTAATGGAGTACTTCTGTAAGCCTGCTGAGTAACTCCTAGGAATCTGGGTCACCTCCCTGTCTACCTGTGGGCATGAACACAGCGTCCAAAGAAAATTAAGTGTTATATCTCGTATTTTTGTACGTTGGGATTATTCGTAAGCTAATCGAAATAAGTTTACGGACAAGATTGATTTTGATATATGAGACAAGCACTTTTAATCCCGATTTTATTATTGCTCGGTTCACTAATTAATTACAATTTGTGTGGAAATATTAGTGGAGATTAGGGATTAATTAACCATGATTAGATTATTAAGTGGGGGTTAGGGATTAATTAAGATTAATTAAGTGTATTAAATGGACCCCACTTACATGTGTCAACATGGTGGGACACATGTCATGGTATTGGACACGTGTCCTATGGCTAGGAAGCATATACATATTCACAATTGATGAATCATGCTAGCCATATATTTCATTTTGCAAAATTCAATTCAATTGAATTAAAAAGAGAGGCACATAACCATGGCTGCTCTCACGGCCATGGCAGCTCATGGGTGAGCTCAAAGAATTGGAAGGAAGAGAAATTAAGTTCTAAAAAGTGTTCTACACGTTCAAGGAGGCGGCAACCATGGTATTTAAATTAAGAAAGAAGAAGTGGTGCAATTGGTGCAAGTGATTATTGTTGATCTGTCCCAATTAAATTTGAGGTAAGATTTCTTCTTTTGTCATGAAATTGGAGTTAATAATGTGGTTGTCACGACCCAACCCCGTAGGCCGTGACTAGTGCCCGAATTGGACACTCATGTCACTTGTTAACTATAATCATTTATAACTAGTATGTCATGAACTTATTTGTATAAAAAGGTATGGTGTTTTTTTAAAGCTGTCAAAATATTTTTTTTTTTTGTATGTCGTAGGCACCTGTCTCCTGAATAATTAAATTTTTTAAACAACAACATATATATATTCCTACGCAAGCCGACAAGGCTGCCACGATATGCAACATACCAAACATACATATATATGCAAGCCGACAAGGTTGCCATTACGAATGGGTACGCCCCAAACATATGTCATAATCATAAAACGCGTCAACAACCATAAACAGACCCACACAAATGTCCACAGACCTCTAAGAGTAATGACCGTATCATATGGCGGGACAGGGCCCTGCCGTACCCAAATAAACTCATATGAATTCAACATAAGGGAGTTATACCACAAGCTAGGCTCCGGAACAAAGGAGCAGTCAAAATAGCTGAATAAGTGTCCTAAGCTGGCGGATCTCCGAAATGAACGTCTGTACCTGCGGGCATGAACGCAGCCCCCCAAAGAAAGGGGGTCAGTACGGAATATGTAGTGAGCATGTAAAGCATGAAACATAGTGATAGACTCATACTGAGATAAGATGTATAGGACTCAATGCAACTAACAGAATTTCATAAAGACTTGCCTTTGAACATATTTCATCTGTATCATTCTCATATCAATGTCAATATAGTGTTTTGTAATCAAAGCTGCATAATCATTCTGTATATAACATGTATACGTGTCCCGGCCCTCTAGTGAGGGGCTCGATAATTAAAATCATAGTATCATAAACATGCACATAGACGTGTCCCGGCCCTTTCGTAAGGGACTCGGTAATAACGAATATATATGCCCTCCTGGCCACCATCTCCATATCATCATATCATCACATCATCATATCATCATATATATATATAACGTGTCCCGGCCCTCTAGTGAGGGACTCGGTGAATATAGTCATTGCATCATAAACATAAACATATACGTGTCCCGGCCCTTTAATGAGGGACTCGGTAATAATATAGTAGATGTGCTCACGAGAACGTGTCCTGGCCCGGAACTCAGTGAAGGATATAGCGATAAGCACGAGCAGAATAATAAGCAACCACATATATGAAATGCATCTTTTGAGACTCAATAGATAAGAAACTAACCAGCTCTATAGTATTGGGATAATAATCATATTCAATTCTTTTCAACTCTCATTATAAGCCATAGCAAGGAACGTTTCAGCTTTAATGTACATGTATCAATTTTCATGATGTAGCTTTTGAAAATCAAGTATACTTCTATTCATGCCATTCTTTTAAGAGTAGGAACTTCTATACATCATTCATTAGTCAATCATGTAGTAGGCTCGTGACAATAGCATTAAGAAAATATAGAATCATAAGTCATGCATGGAACTAGAGAATAGAATTTACCCCAAGGTTCATATCATTTCATACTTACGTCTAGGACATGCCAAGAAAAGAAGGAATAAGCTTTACATACCTTTAGCGTTTAGTCGTATTATAACTTGTACTTGCTGCCCAAAAACACTTATCCTATATCAAGACATCAAGAGCTACAATTAGTCTACGAGGGAATTCAATACGTACTTTAACGTCAACAATCCCTTTCAAACATTTAGACGACGTTTCGTTCGCATTCAAATCAACTACATACAACCACCCCAACATCAATAATCATATGTTCAATACCAATCCGGACAGCCCACATAACATTCCAAATAGCCCACATTCACAACATTCCATAACGATTCACATACGGCTACTACATTCTCAAGTTACTCCTAATAATCCGTAGCCTTAACGTTTTCGTGTAACAACTTTACAACAACCCAAACAACGTAAATACAATATATATTCTTAACTATCATTAGTATTTCCAATTTAAAGAATACAACATGTCCAAAACAGTTCCTAACCACAACACGCCCAAAACAGTCCCTAACCAATCAACACGCCCAAAACAGTCCCTAACCAACAACATAAAGGTGCCCGGAATTCTTGCAAACGTTTACGAACATACCAAGCAAACCACATATGATTCTTACACATTATTTCATGTCTTCATTTCATATAATTTCAGTAAAATACGACCAGCAGTCACAAGATAAATATATCACCAAATTCGTACGCAAATAGCTACATTGTCGACACTAAAACCTTACAACGACAACAACATGTTTAATGACATTACTTTCATGATCCTTGGAACTGTTTTAGCATCATTTACATTCTTATAACAGCCCACAATTCATTCCAATTTCGACCTGAATCATTGCACTTCACTTTCACTAAACGTTCACAACAAGAATCAACACTCAACACATACAAATTCACCTCTAGCACTAAAACAGTCCACTGTTTTGGACTGCTTATATGCTTCAACATAATTCATTTCTTTAACACCTTAATTCACATATTCAACATGCACACAATACACCACAATGTCCATAACAACAACAATCAAAATGTGACACAAAACAGTCCACAAATTCCTCTAAAACAGCCCCCTCACACGGCTTCAACACAACTACAACAACTTCATGATTTTCATTCATTTATCCATACTACAACACATTCAATCCATTTCCAATACATGTACAAGAATATTAAGCATAATTTCACCTAAGTTTATAGCACACAGCCCACTTCAACTTCAACAACAACAGTCCCTAACTTACGATAACATCTAAGTCCATATATCGCTTGTATATCAACGTTTCCTCCATGTATACACCATATTAAACCTTTAATCCAAATTAATAACATGAGTAGGAGGTTGAAATTACCTTTAACAATCAGAATCTTCAAGAATCTTGTTCCTCTTTCCAGCTTCTTGCTTACAACACAAGGAAAACTTAGGCTACAACTTCTCTTTAACTAATATCATGTCAAGGGTCTAGGATTTAGCTTATATGATGGCTCAATTAGAAAGGGGGTTTGGGAGAGAAAATAAGGGTTCTTGGATCTGTTTAAGTCGTGTGAAGTGATATAGGGAAAAGTGGTGGCTTATATATTAAGTTTAATGGGCCTCATGGGCCGAAATATGAGTGTTTGGGTCGGGTCCAAACTTGCTGCCCTGCCAGCCCAAATTGAATCGTCCATATATCCTTATGCCGATATCATTTTGATGAGCGGTTTGTTACGTTGGAAACTAGACTCGATGAACTTAATTTTAGGCTTTTGAAACACCTTAAAACTCCTCATATGCTAAGAGATATGCCTCCTACAATATAGGCTAAAATCGGGTCCGAAATGTTTACTGAAGTTGTTCCGATTCATTTCGTTTAACTTCTAATCCTCTTCCAACCTCATGTAACCTCTTATACATACATATACACACTCATATACATACTCATAACATGATTTCAAATCCTTTAGGTTACCATGTCACCTCGGGATACTTAAGGCAACCATATATATAACGATATTCTTACTAACTCGACTAACTTTCCTTGAACCTTCATAACTCATTTTTTTCTTGTTTTACTTCAAGTAGCACGGATTATTATGGAGTGTAACAGTGGTAATGGAGAGATTAAATTGTATTAGACAAAATTGGAAGGGAGAAAATTGTATGGTTTCGTTAGTATTGTATATTGGGCTGAATTAGATTTGTCTCAATTTATTTGAGTTTGATTGTTGTTGTTGTCATTAATTATGTGTTAAAAGTGAAGGAATCATGATAATTAGAGTTGTAGTTGATGGGCTGCCTTAGAGCATGATATTGTGGTGCTATACTCTTTTCCGTGTGTTAGTAATTTTGCGAAGTAAAGATTGCAAATTGTATTTTGATGTCGTAGTCTTGACGGACTGTTTCAAGCTCGTATTAAAATGATATCAAAGTAGTTTTATTGTACATGGATGGTGGTCGATGTTGTTGTCGTGTTGTTATTAATATGGTTCATAAATTTGGAAGGAAACAAGAGTATAACGTATCGTATACGAAGTGTATATTGGGCTTTTTGATGTATACCTTTGTATATGGATGATTTTAGTTCAAATGGACCTAAATGAGGTTGTTGTTATTGTTGTTGCGGGCTGCTGGTTACATTATAGTGATTAAAGAATAGGCGGAACGCTACCCGTTTCATTTTAGAATCGAATTATCATTTGATATATATCATATACTAGTGTCATCTAAGTTCATATACGCATTCACTTGTTATAGGATTGGCGTAAGCATTAACGAGTTCATTGTTGGTTCATTTTGGCGACTTAAGGTATGTAAAGCTAACCCTTCCTTCTTTTTGACATGATCTTTATGAAACAAACAGACGATGTGTATATGTCTCCAAAGAAGCTCCTATTCTTAGAGCCACTAGGATGGCTAATGTCCTTGATTCTCAGAACTTACTTTATTATGTCTTGATACGTATCTATGATTTCTGAAGTTCTATTTGATATGTTCCATAGTGACATTCGAAGGATACTTGATATGACTATTGTCTTGATTTCCAAATGATAGTTCGTTTGAATATTCAATTGAGTCTCAAATATGATTTAGTTTGCATATGGTTGCTCACTACTCTGCTCGTGCATGCCTCAATACATCTTTCACCGAGTCCCGGGCCGGGTATGTTTTCGTGCACAATTTCACTGCATTGTTCACCTAGTCCCTCACTAGAGGGCCGGGTACGGTATATATATATGATGATATGATGATGTGATGATATAATGATATGATTATGGCGCCAATGATGGCATATGATGACTTTATTCATCGAGTCCCATAATGGGTCGGGTATGATATATGATATTGATATGCATGATCTAGATTTCATAAAGCAAGTGTATTGGTATTTCGAATGTCATACCTATCTCCTGTGATCTCTATTTCAGTCATGACCCTTTTTATTGTATTTCATGCTTTATATATTCAGTACATATCTCGTACTGACCCCCTTTCTTCGAGGGACTGCGTTTCATGCCCGCAGGTACAGATACTCGATTTGGTGATCCTCTAGCTTAGGATTTCTATCCAGCTGTCTTGGAGAGCTCCATTGTTCCGGAGCCTAGACTTTTGGTACAGATCTTTTGATGTATATGTATGTTTATCCAGGGGTACGGCGGGGCCCTGTCCCGTCATATTTTACTATCAATACTCTTAGAGGTCTGTAGACATATGTGTGGGTTGTGTATAAGTTTTGTTCAGCTGTGTCTGTACGATGTGCTATGGATATGTTCGTCTGTTGTGGCACCCTGGTCGGCTTGCGTATGGTATTGATTAGTTGTGATTCCTCAGGAGATAGGTTATCTCGATATATATATATATATATATATATATATATATATATATATATATATATATATATATGATGACGTTATGAACCTTTGGAGTTCTTTTGCAAGTTTTCATTTTGTTCTTAGATTCAGTTTGACTATATCTAACAGGTACGTACACGGGTGTCCAGCTCGGGCACTAGTCATGGCCCACGGGGTTGGGTCGTGACAAATGTGGTATCAGAGCAGTTCATCCTCGGAGTGTCTACAGACCGTGTCTAGTAGAGTCTTGTTTACCGGTGGGTTGTGCACCACATCTATAAATAGGAAGCTATAGGACATTTAGGATGTTACCTTTCTTTCATATCTAAGATAGTACGATAGAGCCCAACCATAGGAAATGAAATTCCTTATACTAACCCTTGATTTCAGCTGAAGAATGGCATCGACAAAAGAAAGTGACTGATGATATTGGAAGTTACGAAGTACACAGGTAAACAACGGTGTGAAAGATGCATGTCGGATAAGGTAAGAATATTGAAGTATGATTGAAATGTAAAGTTGAAGAATGAAAGGGAAGGTGGATAGGAAGTTATAACAGGACAAATCGTTAAAAGATCTGGTACGTCTCGAGGTGTGATATATGAGGTAAGTTTCAACATCTTTATACCTTTACTTGAAATTGGGTGTTATATCCCGTATTTTATACATTCGGATATTTCAAGGTGGTCGTGGTAGGTTAAGGGCAAGACTATGTTCCCACATTATTTTAATAAACAAGTTGTTTATTAGTATGGAAATATTGAGAAAGGTTAAGAGTAAAAAGGGAAATTCACAAAATGGCTCATGGTAATATTGCGGAAGGCTAGGGGCAAAATGGGAATTTCACAAAATATTCGAGAAGGTTCTTGGAGGGGCCATGTTGGCCGTGTGGCACATGCCATATTTTATTAAATGGGGGGCTAATTATAAATAGATATGGACCAAAGCTTGCATAAGAAGACAATTAGTCTTCTTTGTTTATTTTCAAGAAACTTCAAGAAAAATGGAGAAAGGGGACATGTGTCCACCTTGTGTTGTTAGAAGATATATATATATATATATATATATATATATATATATATATATATATATATATATATATATAATTGATGACTAAATAAGACATAGTCATTATTTTAAATCAAGAAGGTTGGAGAAAAAAAAAAAAGAAGAAAAGATGGGGGTTCGGCCAAGGTTGGCAAAAATTGAGCCATGGAAATTGATCAAGAAAAATTAATTTCTTCTAGCATTTCAACTAATTTGAAGGCCCTAAATAACATGAGGGAGTTGTTGGAGCAAGCCAAGCATTCATTTGGGTGATTTATAAACTCTAGCCAAGTAAGAAGACAAGTGAAGGAAGGTAAGGTTCAATCTTCTTTTATATATGTTATGGATGATTTATGCATGTTGTTGTGTGTAGAAGTGGATGAAATTCATGAAATATATATGTGTTGGAGTTGGCCGAATAGGAGCTATGTGGGTGAGATATGATGAATTGATTTTATTTAGTAATTTGATTGTTGTAGTTTTGGATTCTATGATGTAAAATGAGGATTTAATGGTTGGAAATGAAGTTGTAATCGTTTATCGATTATGGAAGAAGTTAATGTGACATTAGCATGGTTCCTTATAATTATAATAATAGAGTTGCTAATGTGTAGTTTGTAAATATACTTCATGAATTTGGAAATGAGACATGTGTTTGGAAGATTGTAAGTTGGGTTGTTGTAATTGAATTTGAATGAAGGAAGTGTGTTGTTATGGTTCTTGTTGCATTTGGAAGGTTTCCGGTGAAATGGCATATTGGCTAGATTGTTTTGAATATTGTATGACTTGCTTGAAGTATTCTTGAATTGTGTTTGTAAAGTCTTGGGCAAGTATTTGAATCAGTAAGCATTGATGTTGGCTTGACTATATGTGATGGAATTGAATATAAATGAAATGCCGTTGAATTGTGCGACAAGAGTTGTTAATGTTAGAATATATTTTGGATTGATTAGTAAAGTTGTTAGTATGATTGTTGGTATTGTTGCTGATAATGTGGCCGAGTAGAATTCTCGGATTGTTGTTGATAAATTGGCTGAGTTAGATTCTCGGTGATGGTGTATTTATAGGGGAAATGCTGCCGCAATATCGGTAGAATATAAATGAAGTCATTTGAAAGACTAAGACAAGTGTGTGTGATGATGAATCTAATGATTATGTAAATCTTCTTGAATGTAGACTAGCGATAACGAGCTTGGACAATTAAGCGTAGCTAATAGGACGTGGAGCAGGTATGTTAAGGCTCGTCCCTTTCTTTCAAAGGCATGATTCCGATGTTATGACTTCATAAATGTTTCCATATCTTCCTTGTTTTCAAAAGTTAGATGCTTATGATTCCAAGGCATGATTTTCTTCCCGATAACTCGTAAATGTTTTTCCAAAGTGTACGTATTCTCGCAAAACAGAGGTTTATGATTTTGTAAGCTCTTATGACAACAACGATGGATATGTTTTACAATGACAATGATGATGTCAAGGATGAGAATATTTCTATGATGACTATGATGAGAATGATTTCATGTTTAAAGGTTCCAAGTTTACCATTTCAATGACGATTTACGAAGGTTGAGCTATTTCTTGATTTCCCAATTTTATTCATGGATGATGATTATTTTTAAAGATTCCAAAGTATATGAAGTGACGCCTATGAGATTTATGATCTTATTCTAAGTTCTCTTAATGTCATTCTTCATTGATAGCCTCACCTTATAATAATCGTTCCTTCAAGGTGAGACAAAGCGACCATGGTTATTCCATAATGTAATCGGAGGTTACCGACCTTACGTCACTCCGATAGACACATGACTTTCTTTGGGCTCTCATGCATGCTGCTTATATGATATATGTATATGACACATCGACATGATATATGTATATGTATATGGGGAATATGGGGAAAAGGGACATATGTGGCGCTATAGACGCATTGCCACCTGGTCAGTTGGCGTAACTTATCATCCCGGACGCGGGATGCCCGGACGCGGGACATATGTGGGGGAGCCGATGTGGTTTGGCGCTATGATATGTTCTATTTTCTATATATGAACAAGAAATGTTTTTTCAAAGAGCTAAGCATGCATGGCATCCGCCCTATGAGGCACTCAGATGTACAGGTTATTCTTTTACCTCATGATATGCTCTATATTTCCATTCTGTTATTATTCATATTTATATCCCTTACTATGTTACTATACATGCCTTACATACTCAGTACATTGCTCGTACTGACCCCCTTTCTTCGAGGGCTGCATTTCATGCCGCGCAGGTACACCCAGATGAGTAGAAGCTATTATAGAAGATGTTCCAGCGGAGTTGGCAAGCTCCATTTGCTCTGGAATGTTGCCGGGTCAGAGTACTATGCTATGATGTTTTGTTCGAAGTTAGTGACTTTGCAGACAGAGTCATGGGTGTAGTATGTCAGTCTTGAAAGCGGCTTCACGAGCCGATGTGTCTTTATATTTTATGTTACAGACTCCACATGACCACAGATTTTGTTTGATTTGAGTACGATGAAAGAAACGTTTGTGAAGGCTTTAATATGTATTTCATTCTTATTTGATTTAAAGGTCCAAAGAGATTATGTATGTAATAAGAGTCTGCAGGTTCGCTCGGCTCCGAATATGGGGTCGGGTGCCCATCACACCCTAGTAAGGTTGGGGTGTGACAAAGTGGTATCAGAGCAGGTCGTCCTAGGGGTTGTCTGCAAAGTCGTGTCCAGTAGAGTCCTGTTTATGGGTGTGAAGCCGGCCACATTTATAAACAGGAGGCTGCGGGGCATCTAGGAATTGTTGACCTTCTTTCTGTCTTAGATCGTGTGATAGAGCCAAGTCATAGGAAAATGAGATTCCCTATATGAGCCTTACATACAACGGAAGGAGATAAGTGATGATATGGAAAGTTATAGAAGTAAGCCTTGATATATTTGTTCTATTACTTCAAACTAGAAACACTGGATGGCTGAAATGTGTCATATAGCCGTATGTTCTGTGAGGTATTGTCGATACTTGCTGTGTACAGATTTTGAATAGTAAGAATGGTAAAGGAGACCCGGTCAGAATCCTTTCAAAATCAGGTCATTTAACTAGGTACACCTAACAGGAAGAAGTGTGGAAAGGGAATACTGTAAATAGGCAATCAGTAAGATGCGTTGTTTCAGAAAGGTTATGGATTTGGCATGGCGATGAAGGTGCGATCACTACCATCGGGAATCTGGGAATCCAGGACGAAAGATAGTTATGCACGTAAGCGAAAGGTGAAGGTTGAGGGTCGAAAGGGGTAAAATAGTAATTGTAAAGGAGGAAGATGTGTTACGAGAGTGTCTCGGGATCTGTAAGACCTCGACTCGCTCCAGATCATGTAATAAAGGTCATGCGAGGAAGTGGACGCGATTATATAAGCATTAAGGCATCAGATTCCATCAAAGTTTCAAGGTTAAGCGTGCTAAGGTGGGAGCAATTCTAGGATGGGTGACCCCCTGGGAAGTATGCAAGAAACCTAAAGATTTAGACGTAAGAGACAAATGAAAGGCTAGAGTAACCTAAGGGAAAGCTAGAGTATATGGGATGGTTGGAGGCCATGAGAGCTCGCGTAGGACAAGACAGACTAGATCGGTAAAGGGGAAGAAAGTGCATTACAGCTTTGGAATTAGGATAGGCTTGAATAGCGTTTGGAGATATTTTATGGGCAAGGTAGAAGTAATTATACATACATATATATGAATGCGTACGATATCCCACATGTGAATATATTGGTGGGCATGTGATGTGTATCCCAGCAACCGGTGTTGCGGTATGGAAGGCATCAATCGAGTAAGGGTACCGAAGTTCAAGTGACAACAGAAATAAATGATGCAAGTGTTACAAGGTAAGTTGCTATTATTTTTACTACAGGTTAAGATTGGAAAGTTCTAATACAATGATATTTGGGAAAGAAAGAGAGTGAGTAAATAGAAGGTGAGGAGATCAAAATGTCGGAAAAGGGTAAAAGGTAAGAAACCTCAGTGAGCGAAGTCCCTGAAAGAAACTACAAGCAGAGCACGAGACGATTTAGGTAAAACTTCAAAGATAGACATGTGAGAAGGATAAAGTGCGGTCATGTGAAACAAAGAGGAATGTGTGGAGTTCGAGGACCGGTTCCAATAAGTAAGGCTAAGGGAATAGTGACCACGACAAGGAATGTGAAGTAAGAGAAAGAATGATAAAGCATTGTGACGATGTTAGGAGGGAAGTAACCGAAAATCTTTAACTATAGAAGTAAGAGGGATGTCCTGATAAGTTAGCGATAGGAATCTGATTACGCACCAAGGAAAGAATAAGGATGATGAGTCGACACTGCTGATTGGGAAGTTAGTGGTATGGAATAAGAATTCAGGGGAGGTTTGAGAGATTTGATCTTAGAGGAAATGGAACAAAATGCAAGGAATGTACATGGGAGACCGCTCAGTCATAACATCATAAATATAGTCAAAGGTTCGATAAGTAAGGATAGAAGAAGTGTAACCTGTAAGGATTCTGTGATAAGAACAAAAGTAGTGGGACGCTCGAAAAATATGGACGCACAGCTGCAACGCGAACGCGTAGTAAAGAAGAATCAGGAGTAAATGAGCTAAATGGATGAAAGGGACTGATAGTGGAGGAAAAAGATATAGGAACATTGACAAGAATGATGATATAGGCGCAAAATGAAAGGAAAACTTATGGTAAGAAGTTTCGATATGTTATGCACGGAGTTGGAAAAAAAAAGATAAGGAGTAAAGTATAAGCTAGATGAAGACTTCACAAAAGGATTGTTGGCGTATAAGGAGCGCCTTAAAAAGGGGGGAGGGGGAGAACATATTATATCATACTCTAAAGGAATCACAACATTTTCAGGCTCAAGAAAAGGAAAAATTATTAGCTCGGAGCCAGAGTTCAAAGTATATCGACACATCAGAAGGATACCTGAAAGAAGTAGAAGTGAAATGACTATAAGTGTACCATGAGGCATACATAAGGGAATACGCTATGAAATTATATGGATCATCGACGTGAAGCAATGCCCAACCATATTAGTAAGGAATTCACACCGAAGAGCCAACAAGGAATAACGATGGACGAAACGAGCGCCAATACAAACAAATCAAAGACAAGTATACTCGCGTCAAGAAATGTGAGAGTAAGGAACAACCTGTGCCCATATTGGATCGTCAAGTGAAGATTGCGTGCCAAAGATAAGACTTCTATTAAGACATTGTGATGAAACGGTAATAAAGAAGAGACAACCTGGGAAGGACAAGGATAATGAGTTGGTGCAGTGGCTTAGAAAACCATAACACGGAATGAGGATTCATATAAAGACCGAGGAGTTCGATTATAAAGGAAATAGGGTGAAAGATAAGGAATGAGCATGAAGAAAAGGAAAACTATAAGAGGGACCCTCCCGAAGTATTATAACACCCCATGAGGCCAGTTGAACATTCGAGGACGAATGTTCTAAAGGGGGGGACGATGTTGGCCGTGTGGCACATGCCATATTTTATTAAATGGGGGGCTAATTATAAATAGATATGGACCAAAGCTTGCATAAGAAGACAATTAGTCTTCTTTGTTTATTTTCAAGAAACTTCAAGAAAAATGGAGAAAGGGGACATGTGTCCACCTTGTGTTGGTAGAAGATATATATATATATATATGTATATATATATATATAATTGATGACTAAATAAGACATAGTCATCATTTTAAATCAAGAAGGTTGGAGAAAAAAAAGAGAAGAAGAAAAGATGGGGGTTCGGCCAAGGTTGGCAAAAATTGAGCCATGGAAATTGATCAAGAAAAATTAATTTCTTCTAGCATTTCAACTAATTTGAAGGCCCTAATTAACATGAGGGAGTTGTTGGAGCAAGCCAAGCATTCATTTGGGTGATTTATAAACTCTAGCCAAGTAAGAAGACAAGTGAAGGAAGGTAAGGTTCAATCTTCTTTTATATATGTTATGGATGATTTATGCATGTTGTTGTGTGTAGAAGTGGATGAAATTCATGAAATATATATGTGTTGGAGTTGGCCGAATAGGAGCTATGTGGGTGAGATATGATGAATTGATTTTATTTAGTAATTTGATTGTTGTAGTTGTGGATTCTATGATGTAAAATGAGGATTTAATGGTTGGAAATGAAGTTGTAATCGTTTGTGGATTATGGAAGAAGTTAATGTGACATTAGCATGGTTCCTTATAATTATAATAATAGAGTTGCTAATGTGTAGTTTGTAAATATACTTCATGAATTTGGAAATGAGACATGTGTTTGTAAGATTGTAAGTTGGGTTGTTGTATTTGAATTTGAAAGAAGGAAGTGTGTTGTTATGGTTCTTGTAGCATTTGGAAGGTTTCGGGTGAAATGACATATTGGCTAGATTGTTTTGAATATTGTATGACTTGCTTGAAGTATTCTTGAATTGTGTTTGTAAAGTCTTGGGCAAGTATTTGAATCAGTAAGCATTGATGTTGGCTTGACTATATGTGATGGAATTGAATATAAATGAAATGCCGTTGAATTGTGCGACAAGAGTTGTTAATGTTAGAATATATTTTGGATTGATTAGTAAAGTTGTTAGTATGATTGTTGGTATTGTTGCTGATAATGTGGCCGAGTAGAATTCTCGGATTGTTGTTGATAAATTGGCTGAGTTAGATTCTCGGTGATGGTGTATTTATAGGGGAAATGCTGCCGAAATTTCGGTAGAATATAAATGAATTCATTTGAAAGACTAAGACAAGTGTGTGTGACGATGAATCTAATGATTATGTAAATCTTCCTGAATGTAGACTAGCGATAACGAGCTTGGACAATTAAGCGTAGCTAATTGGACGTGGAGCAGGTATGTTAAGGCTCGTCCCTTTCTTTCAAAGGCATGATTCCGATGTTATGACTTCATAAATGTTTCCATATCTTCCTTGTTTTCAAAAGTTAGATGCTTATGATTCCAAGGCATGATTCTCTTCCCGATAACTCGTAAATGTTTTTCCAAAGTGTCCGTATTCTCCCAAAACAGAGGTTTATGATTTTGTAAGCTCTTATGACAACAACGATGGATATGTTTTACAATGACAATGATAATTTCAAGGATGAGAATATTTCTATGATGACTATGATGAGAATGATTTCATGTTTAAAGGTTCCAAGTTTACCATTTCAATGACGATTTACGAATGTTGAGCTATTTCTTGATTTCCCAATTTTATTCATGGATGATGATTATTTTTAAAGATTCCAAAGTATATGATGTGACGCCTTATGAGATTTATGATCTTATTCTATGTTCTCTTAATGCCATTCTTCATTGACAGCCTCATCTTATAATAATCGTTCCTTCAAGGTGAGACAAAGCGACCATGGTTATTCCATAATGTAATCGGAGGTTACCGACCTTACGTCACTCCGATAGACACATGACTTTCTTTGGGCTCTCATGCATGCTGCTTATATGATATATGTATATGACACATGTGTTATATCCCGTAATTTTGCACATTCGGAAAATTTGGAAAAATTGTGACTTGTAAGAGATACGGCAATATTTTGATTTTATTTAATATATATGTTGTTCATGACAAATATTGAGACGGAAATATCGAGGAAGGCTAAGGGCAAAATTGGAATTTTGGAAACTAGTTTCATGAATTTCAAATATTAGTTATAAGAAGTTGGGCTTGAAAAATCACAAAGAAAAAAAAGAGAAGAAAAAGAGGCCCAAACCCATGTGGGTGGCCGGCCATAGCAACCAAAAATTGGCCCAAGCCTATAAAATTTTAATCCATGTGTTAAATAAGAGAAAAGGGCCACAAGTATTCATTTTGTTCAAGAAGCTTCAAGAACAAAAAAAATTAAAAGCAAGAGAGAGAGGGGGTTTCGGCCCTAGGAGAAGAAAAGAAGAAAAAAATTGAGCCATCAATCTTGGGTCCAAAAATTATAATTTTCTTGAATTCCTACGAAGCTCAAGACCCTCTTCAACGTGATATAAATTTTGAGGCAAGAAAGTACTTTTGTTGGCAAGCGGAAAAATTGCAAAAAGGTAAAGATTCTACTCTTTTTGTCTTGGAAGAATTATATATATATATATATATATATATATATATATATATATATATATATATATATATATATATATTGTAGTATATGGAAATGAATGTAAAGTATGAAATTTGTGTGTTGTGGGTGTGTGGGTGTGTGGCCGTTGCTAGGTATAGTGAAGGGGGGAAGAATGAAATTTATTTAGTATGTTAAATTATGTTGTTGTGGCCTTCTGATGTAAATGGAAGAATAATAATTCAAGTTGGCATGAAAATTGGTTGTTAAGTTGTTGTAGGAAATTATGTGATTTTTATTATAGTTTTATGTAATTATGGGAATGGAGTTGTCAAGGTGCAAATGGTTGTTGTTGTTGATGAACTTGGAAGATAAAAATGTGTTGTGAATGTTCGTGTCGAAGATTGGAGGTTTCGGGTGAAGTATCATTTTTGGTGGGATTTTGAATGATCTTGAATTAGTAGTGAATATGTAAGTGTCGATCTTGGCTTGAATGTACGAAGTTAAATTAAATAGTGATGAATTATGTTGAAAGGAAGGTTACTAATGTTAGAATGTGTTTTGAAATGGTTATTGATGTTATTGGTATGGTTGTTGGTATTGTTGGTATGGTTGTTGATGAATTTACAGGGGAGATGCTGCCGAAATTTCTGTATACAAGTACTAGTTAGAATTGAATTTCTAAGTACTTGTAGCTAATGTTTGGCAATTGATAACGTTATTGTAGATATTGGAGAGCCTGGGACTTGAGTCGGGAGTTTTCTAGCGAGCGATCTAGGTATGTAAAGCTTACCTTTCCTTCTTTTGGCATGATCCCTTTGAAATGGACAAAAAGGTATATGTATGCTTATAAAGAAAATCCCATTTTTGGAGCCACTAGGTTGGCCAACATCTTCGACTTCCATAAGCCATTCTATATAGCTTGATACGCATTTATGATGTTTGAAGATTCTAGTCATTATGTTTCCGAATGTTGTTCAAATGCTAACCGAGATAACTAAAGTCTTTGTTGAATGCTTTGATATGAAAATATGGTCTTAAAGTCCCCATTTGATTTGATCCATAATGTTATCCGCAAGTTTCCTAATATGAAAACGTGATCCATAATGATGTTTTAAAGTCTTCTAATATGAACGATACCCGAATTTCCAAGTATGACTTATGAAATATTGTTGGAAGGTTCCGTACTACGAAAGTTTGTAACTTTCGTATACTAACCCTTGGAAGGTTCCGTACTACGAAAGTTTGTAACTTTCGTATACTAACCCGATTGACCCGAAACTGATTTCTGAGCCTTCGGATGTCGCGAATATATTTGTCCATCGAGTCTTGGAATTTATTTATTCAGTTACATGCATATAGTTTTAATATGTAGCTATGACTTTTGAAGCCCTATTTGAGATATTTCCGAGTTGTCCATGATTTTTGTTCACATTCGATTTGAGTACGCTCGACATAATGGAGCTTATTATATGAATGAATAACAAGATAAGCATAAAGAATTTTGTTCCGAAAGAGTTCTGTAAGTCTGGATATCCCTAACTTCCGTAAGTGATCTCGGATTTGTTTTGAATGTCCGTAAAAGTTCTGTGATAAAAAGAATGTCCGTAACTTTCACATACTAAATCCGATCGGTTCAGAACATGTTTATGATCTTCAAATTTCGGTAATTGTATGTATCTGTCGAGTCTGGATATGTGTGCATATGGTTTCTCACCGCTCTATTCGTGCAAGCCTCAGTATGTTATTCACTGCGCCCAGGCCAGGTTCGATTATGTTATCGTGCATCTTCCTCTGCATTGTTCACCGCGTCCCTCTCCCTTGCGGCCGGGTTCTGTTATATGTATGTCTGTATATGATGATATGGGGATGGCGGCCAGGTTGGAACATGATGATTCTGTTCACCGCGTTCCGCAATAGAGGGCCGGGATCTGTTATCTGCATATATAGTACATGATTCTGACATGCATTGATTACTCTGTCTACCACGTCCCTCACTAAAAGGCCGGGATCTGTTACATGCATATATGATATCCAATTTTGGCATCTGATGATTCTGTCCACCGCGTCCCTTACCAGAGGGCCGGGATCTGTTACATGATTCTCTCCACCGCGTCCCTTACCAGGAGGGCCGGGATCTGTTATATGTGTATATACGATATATGATTCTGATATGTTTGGTTTGTGTTCGGAAAGTAAGCATTTTGGCCTTCTGTATCCACTGTACTTCTCCTGACATACAATATCAGCATACATGATCTGTGTCTGGAAAGAAAATATTCTAACGCTCCGGATCCGTACTTTTTCTGACATAAGGCCTCGGCATATACGATCCGCGTGTGGAAACAATCATTCTGATATTCCAAGTCTGCACTTTTCTGACATATGATATCTGCATATATGATTTGTGACTGGGTAAAACAGCGCTTTGGTAATCTGGGTAATGTGTTTATTTTTGTACCGTTGTTTCGGTTATGGTTCGGTTTTTTGTACTTCATGCTTTACATACTCAGTACATATTCCGTACTGACCCCCTTTCTTAGGGGGCTGCGTTTCATGCCCGCAGGTACAGACACTTATTGTGGCGATCTGCCAGTCTATGGTGCCGTTCTGCTACTTGGAGTGCTCCTTTGATCGGGAACCCACACTTTTGGTACAAATCTTTCCGTTGTACATATTTGTGTGTATGTGACTATTCAGGGGCACGGCGGGGCCCTGTCCCGTCATATGTTTCTGTTATGGTTTGTAGAGGCCTGTAGACATGTATGTGGGTCATGGGTCGCATTAGATCTGTGATGTATGTATGGTTTGCGTTCGACTTTCTTATATACTACGATAACCTGATTTATTTAGGTGTTATAATGTAATCGACGAATTAACTGATATTTATATGGTTTTGTATGCACGAAACCCTTAATATGTAAATGCAAGTAAAATCTGGTTAGTAGGTATGTACGGGTGTCCATCTCGGGCACCAGTCGCGGCCCACGGGGTTGGGTCGTGACAACATGGACATGATATATGTATATGTATATGGGGAATTTGGGTAAAAGGGACATATGTGGCAATATAGACGCATTGCCACCTGGTCAGTTGGCGTAACTTACCATCCCGGACGCGGGATGCCCGGACGCGGGACATATGTGGGGGAGCCGATGTGGTTTGGCGCTATGATATGTTCTATTTTCTATATATGAACAAGAAATGTTTTTTCAAAGAGCTAAGCATGCATGGCATCCGCCCTAAGAGGCACTCAGATGTACAGGTTATTCTTTTACCTCATGATATGCTCTATATTTCCATTCTGTTATTATTCATATTTATATCCCTTAGTATGTTACTATTCATGCCTTACATACTCAGTACATTGCTCGTACTGACCCCCTTTCTTCGGGGGCTGCGTTTCATGCGGCGCAGGTACACCCAGATGAGTAAAAGCTATTATAGAAGATGTTCCAGCGGAGTTGGCAAGCTCCATTTTCTCTGGAGTGTTGCCGGGTCAGAGTACTATGCTATGATGTTTTGTTCGAAGTTAGAGACTTTGCAGACAGAGTCGTGGGTGTAGTATGTCAGTTTTGAAAGCGGCTTCACCAGCCGATGTGTCTTTATATTTTATGTTACAGACTCCACATGACCACATATTTTGTTTTATTTGAGTACGATGAAAGAAAAGTTTGTGAAGGCTTTACTATGTATTTCATTCTTATTTGATTTAAAGGTCCAAAGAGATTATGTATGTAATAAGAGTCAGCGGGTTCGCTTGGCTCCGAATATGGGGTCGGGTGCCCATCACACCCTAGTAAGGTTGGGGTGTGACATTGGGAGCCCTGAGTGTCTACGATGATATGATATATACGTATATATGTTGGCCCTGTGGGGCATTGTTGGAATTTCCTGCGTACAGGTTTTGGGACAGTGAGAAATACAGAGGAAACTGTGCCAAAATTTTCCTAGAAATAAAAAGAGAATGAGATATAAGTTCGTAAAAAGTCTGGAAAGGTTATGTCAATAGTAATGATAAGATTTGACTAAGTTGCAAGTACGTCTGACTTCGAGAAATAAAGTTAACGGTTGAATTTATAATAATAGTAATTATGAGATCGATATCGATATGGTAAATTTATCCTGTTGGATTAAAGCTTTAAGAGATACCCTCCATGTCATCCGTAAGAGGCATCATTCTTATTTGGGAAATTTGATTCCGAAGAAGAAAATATGAGTAGCAAAGTTTGGAATTCATTTGAACGGACCAGAATACTTTCCAGCCACATTTTACCTTAGAAAAAGCTCATGTTGAAGAGCAAAAGCGCCCACAATTAAGTTTCACTTTTAGTTGAAGAGTATAAAGCATACCGCAAGTAGTTTATGAACTAAATAGTTCGTTCACGACCCAAGAACAAATCTGAAGGTAAACTATGTGAATCAAGCATTAGGAGTCCCATGGCGCTTGTCGAATTCTAGTTCTTCTTCTTGTGGTGGTTTTGGAGGATGATTCATGGTGACGTAATCTTGGAGTTGGAGCATTCCTGTGTTCTTGAGGTAACATTTCATCATATCTTTATGTCCTTGAGTTTATTAGTTCTTAATCAACTAATTGGAGATGGAATTTGTAGAAGGAAAACTCAAAATTGTGGGCTGTCTTAGATCATATGTTTCATGTGTTGTTGATGAAATGCTAGGATAATTTGGAAAGGGCTTGTGACACTAAGGGATGATTTTGAAAAAGGTGGCAAATCTTAACAAAACGTTTTACTGAGGTATCGAGTGAACTGATAAGTAGGGATAAATTACGACGAGTTTGTTGTTAGAAGGAGTAATAGTATGATTGAGGCAAGAGTAAAGAGGAGGAAGAATTGTGATGAATACGAATGTATTGATAAGACAGCTTTTGAGGTATTAAGGATAAGATTGATCAGAAAGGGTAAAGGGTTAAGAAGTGTTACGCTATAGGATTGATTACGAACATGATGTAATGTGAATATCATAAGGGTTGTTATGAAAATGAGTAAAGCCTAGCGAGGAAGTGACTAAAGGATATGACGTGATCTATGTGATTAAAGTATAAAGGCGTGCTATAGAATGAATAAGAAAGACTTATGAAGTTCTTCTAGAGGGAAAGTTCAGAATAAAGATTATGCGATAATGGAAGTGAAAGCGAGCACAAGAAAAGAAGGAGGAAATTAAAAGAAGGAAATAAGAAGGAAGCGAGCGAGATAACAGTGCAGTAATGGGTTGTGATATGTATAGCTGAGGACACGAGCAATATAAGTGACGGAACTGTGAAAGACCAAACTATAAAAAAGATGAGCAACGAAGCAGAATGAGTGCCAGAAAATGACTGGGATGATAAGAACAAAAGGGGATGAACAGAATACACTTTGAAAAAAAGAAATGGATTATGTAGGAGTAGTGTTTTCCGAAGGATATAGGAGTAGCAAGGGATTCCTCGTGCACAGAATAAAAGATGGATATAGAATGGAGAAATGGGAAGGAATACTAAAGAAAGCACCCAAGATAGAAGTAATTAATTGAGTACGAGTGAAATAAAAGGGAAATACATAGCTACGAACTTAATGGTGTAATACGACGACAAGGCGATAAGATAAGAATATCATTAAGACGAACTTGATATGATTTTGAGTAAGTTAGAAGTCAATGTTGGGTACACAACAAGGGTGAAAGAGCATAAGGCATAAAGGAGTATTGCGTATATATGACTTCACCTCGGGAATAGTGAAATCCTTAAAGAACAAGGATTGTGGATTTAAGAAACAACTGAGGTATTGTAAATTTAGTAGAGGAAACAGATTATACCAACTGGGATAAAGATGCCGTTATAAGAGAGCTTTGGACACTTATCATCAGAATATAAGTGCTACCTAATTGAGAATTGGAATGACCACAGGTACTATATATCGAAAGGTTCCCGTCACTTCCTGATTTTAATTAAGGTTTCGTACATGGATAATCAAAGTTATAAATTACAAGGAAAGACATAGGTATGGTACAGTATACCAAGTGAATTGAAAAAAAATCAGATGAATTTGAGATTGGAAATAGGGACATAGAGCGAAATATAAATAGATAATGGTATAAGTGCATCCTGAAAGGGGGAAGCGGGTGAGAGTAATGCGAGTGTAAGATGGAAACAATTGACACTACAACATATTTGATATGAATGCTAAGCTGTAAGTCAGATCCCTCGCTGGGACAAGTTAGTAAGATCTGAAAGCCAGTAATAAATGGATAGAAAACAGGATGGTATTTGAGATGGTGAGGAAAAGAATCTGTAAAGATCCTGAATGATGTGGCATTACAAGTGGGTGCTTATAAAAAGAAAGAGAACGACAGAAGAATGGTAACGAGTAACTTAAGAGATATTATAAAGGACATCAATGCTATACTAGATTAAAGGCTAAGATATTGGCAATAGAGTTGTGCGCTAATGATGTGGCGATTTATAAGTAGCAAAAGGAAGGGACAAAAAATCTCCTATAATAGGATACGAGAAAAATCAAAGGATGAATCAAGGGATAAGAGTATGACAAGATAGGCTACGAGCGCGTTTTAGTACGGATGAATTAAGTATAGCATAATGAACCAGGAAAAGGAAAGGCCATGACTAAGATTGGATAAATTTTATACAAGTTGTACAAGAATAGTTATACAACTTACGGATGTTTGTATGCTAAGAATGAGACCAAGTGAGTACTTCATAAGAAGAGTAAGGATTTAGTAATATCCGTGCGGTTGGAATATTTGGGGTACATTAAGGAAGGATGTAAAGATGGTTTAAGCTAAATTACCAATATAGGATTAGTACGGAGGGCAAATAGGACCTGGCCATAGTTGAACCCCGATACTGATTGAAAGATACGAGAGGAGAAGGCGAGGTTAAGCATGAAGACTAGTAAGACGAAGCTAAGGTATATCTTGGGCTAATTTGAGAACCCACGTATATTCATGTAAGATTGCAACATGATGCGTGATAGGAAAACTAAGAGCAAAATCGGAATAAAGAGGCAATAGAAGAATTCAAATTAAAGATAAAGAAACGACACGAGATGATATGCGAGTTGGATCAAGGGAAATTGAAAAGTGGTGGAAGCAAGATGAACAGAACGAGCAGGTTACCAGAGGCATGAAATACTCCAGGGATTGTAAAGTCTAATAAATCGACGAGGGACGTATACGCGGGAGAGGTAAGATGAAGTGAACGATGCGTCTTAAAGGAGTACATATAGAAGAAGAAAGAGTCGAGTTAAGACTAAGTGCCCCAGGGAGAGAGTAAGATTTCAGCGGAAGAGCTCGCAATACAACCGTCAACCAACTGCGAAATGAAAGGGAGACTAAAGACAACGACGTGGAATTACCACCTCGAGAGGCAAGAGCAAGAACAAATATTATGGAAATGGTTACTGAGAGAGCTGGAATGCGTTATAATAAAGTGAAGGGATCGACCAATGAAAGAGGCACATGAAGGGCATAATTGTGTAAAAGAACGTTTAAGGAAGTATTGGGAGCGCAGGACTAGTTTAACATTCGAGGACAAATAATAGGGGGAACGCAGCCCGTTTCATTTTAGAATCGAATTATCATTTGATATACATCATATACTAGCGTCATCTAAGTTCATGTACCCATTCCCTTGTTATAGGATTGGCGTAAGCATTAAAGAGTTCATTGTTGGTTCATTTTGGCGACTTAAGTTATGTAAAGCTAACCGTTCCTTCTTTTTGGCATGATCTTTATGAAACAAACATACGACGTGTATATGTCTCCAAAGAAGCTCCTATTCTTAGAGCCACTAGGATGGCTAATGTCCTTGATTCTCAGAACTTACTTTATTATGTCTTGATACGTATCTATGATTTTTGAAGTTCTATTTGATATGTTCCATAGTGACATTGGAAGGATACTTGATATGACTATTGTCTTGATTTCCAAATGACAGTTCGTTTGAATATTCTATTGAGTCTCAAATATTATTTAGTTTGCATATGGTTTCTCACTATTCTGCTCGTGCATGCCTCAATACATCTTTCACCGAGTCCCGGGCCGGGTATGTTTTCGTGCACAGTTTCACTGCATTGTTCACCTAGTCCCTCACTAGAGGGCCGGGTACGGTATATATATATATGATATGATTGTTATATCCCGTATTTTCGCGCATTCGGGAAAATTCAAAGTAACCTTGATTTGTAAGGAATAAGGTTGTATATGGATTTGAATTAATATATGTGTGTGTTGTCTATGGAAAATATTATTGTGGAGATGTTGAAGAAGGCCGAGGGCGAAATTGGAATTTCGGAAATTTGTTTCGGGAATTACAAAATGAGATTTTAACGAATTTGGGCTTACAAAATAAAAGAGAAATTAAGGCCCAACCCACATAAGGTGGCCGGCCATGACCCATATGCTAGTCCAATCCCATGAAATAATAAGTCATGTGATTGATCATGTGCTTGATTAGTATATGAAGTGTTAGTCTTCAAGAAAATTCAAGAAGCAACACAAAAAAAAAAAAATAGAGAGCAAGGGTTGAAGGCTCTCGGCCGAACCCCTCCCCTTCAACAACAAAAATTTCCTAGCCTTGATCTTGGGTCTAAAAATCTCATTCTTCTTGTATTCATAGAGTGTGCAAGACACTCTCTGACGTGATACAATTAGTTAAGCGAAAGAACTACCTTTTGTGGCAAGTTGGAATTTGAAGAGAAAGGTATGAATTCTATGTTTTATGTTATGGAATAAGTATATATGTTGTAGTGATTAGAATTAGATGAGGATTATGGAAGTATGGTGTGTGTGTGCATGGCGTGTGTGTGTGTAAATGGTGTGTTTGGCCGTGAGCCACATGGGAGTGGAGGAGGAATGAATTCAAGTTCATTTGATTTGTTAGTTGTGTCGTTGTGACCTTTGCGTCGCAAATAACGGCTTAATGACTTGAATTAGCATTGGAAATGCTTGTCTGCAATTATGAGAAATCATATTAATTTTTCATGATTTTTATGTAAGTATGGAATTAGGGTTCTAAATATGAGTATTAATTGTTGTTAATGAACTTGGAAGGAAAACAATGTGATTTGGAGGTGTTGTTGCATTGTAGAAGCTTTGAATAGAATATGGAATTGGCGGGAATACTTGAATTCGTAAATAATGTTTGGAATGCTATTGGAATGTAATTGAATAATCTTGAATTGATTAATGGATATGGAAAAATGTTGACATTAGTTTGATAGTGTGAAGTTTGGATGAAAGTTGTCGCTTTATGTAAAAAGGAAGAATATTGACGTTAGATTTGTTTTGTTGTGACTTTGATGTCGTTTGGTATTGTTGGGTTGTTGTTGTTGATATTATGAGCCGAGCTAAGCCTCGGGGGTGTCATATATATAGGGGAAGTGCTGCCGAAATTTCGGTAGACAAATATAAAGTTAAATGAATTCTTAAAATCTTGCAATTCCTAATTGGTAACTTTGACCATTTGTAGATTCTGAGCGAAACGGGATTTGATTTTGCGCGAGCATAAGCCGCGAGAAAGGTATGTAAGGCTACCCTATTCCTTCTTTTGGCATGTCCTAGGCATACTAGGTCGATACTTGAGCCTCGGGGGCAATTCTGTTCATAGAAATCCGAAATTGAGGTTGAGCACTATTCATTCAATCTAATTGAACTATAAATCTCATGTTTTGGTTGGAAAGTAATCAAACGTCCAAAACTTTTGTAAATGCAATCAAGTCGACTCGAAACTTCCTTGGATGACTCTATAGCCCTTATTGTCCATGATTCATGTCCGTCGCCTTGACTTGACCCGAGGTGGACCCACTATTCCCGAATCCTCCCCTATTATTCTATTTGACTTAATTCCGTACAATAATTAAGGGAAACTTTTGGTGATTGTTCCGATTACCAAACGATGGTTGTCTTACTGTACCATTGAGTCCTTAATCCATATGTTGATATGAACACGCGATCCTATAAATTATACTTGGTCTGATCCGTAAGATATCCGGAAGTAATTCGCTTCTAAAGTGCTATCTAATATGTTCCGAGTCTGCCTATGATTCTGACTTATATTGATAGAAGTATGTTTGACATGACCCATTTTACGACATGATCGAGTAACAAAATAAGTATAAAGAATTTGTGTCGGAAAGAATATTATGAGCCATATTGTCCCCAACTTTCGTGAAGCATGTTTTAAAGAAAATTTTGTAAGTATGATAACATGAATGATGGTTCCACCGAAGCTTGATATATTACGATGCGTACACATGACTTCGAAAGTTTATTTAATTTCATACATATGAAGTTGGCACGATACCTAAAGACCTATTTGATATATTCCTTAGTTGTTAATAAAGAAAACAAGTGATATAATTAGTACCTTGATATGTAGTGGTGTGTGCGCGTATGAATCTAAGTTGTACTTAATTTGCTCTATACGTCATCCAAAAGGTAGCTGATACGACCAATACTTCAGTTTTGCAAAGATTGACTTCCGAAATATTTATGGAGCGTTCCGTACTTTGAACGCTCGTACCTTTCGTATGCTAGTTTCGATTGACCCGAAGCTTGTTTCTGGACCTCCAGATGCTGATAATGTGTTTGCATATAAGTATGTGTGTATCTCGGGTCTTGATTGTGTGCATATGGTTTCGCTCTACTCTGTTCGTGCATGCTTGATTTGGATTTCACTGAGCCCGGGCCAGGATATGTTCTCGTGCGTACTTCTCTGCATTATTCACCGCGTCCCTCTCACTTGCGGACCGGGGCACGTATATGTACATGATATGATTACGGGGAGGTGGCCAGGATGGCATATGATGACTCCATTCACCGCGTTCCGTAAAAGAGGGTCAGGGCACGTTATATGCATGCATGATACATGACATTGACACACATGAAATATGATTTACCGCGCCCCTCCCTGAGGGCCGGGGTACGTTACTTGCATATATGATACATGACATTGGCATAGTTGATATATGATTCACCGCGTCCCTTACCAAGGGTCGGGGCACGATACATGAACATTTGATATATGATGTTAATATATATGATTTCATTTACCGCGTCCCTCACAAAAGGGCCGGGGTATGTTATTTGACATATACATATAAGATATACGATCCTGTCATGCACACCCTGAGTCTGGTAGGTAAGCTTTTGGTACACAGGATGATTCACGTATTTATTATATTTCTTATGGCCTCCGACATCGACATATAAATATGTAAATGACTTGTGTGTGGAAGGTGAGCACTCTGGTATTTTGGATAGTATACTTGCTTTGGTACCGTTGTTCTGGTTATGTTTCTATTTTCTGTATTCCATGCTTTACATACTCAGTACATATTTCGTACTGACCCCCTTTCTTCGGGGGCTGCGCTTCATGCCACGCAGGTACAGACGCTTACTGTGGTGGTCCGCCAGCCTAGGTACATAGTCTACTTTTGGGAGTGCTCCTTTGTTCCGGAGCCCACCTTCTTGGTACAGATCCTTCAGTTGTACATATTGTTGTGTTTATGATTATTCTGGGGTACGGCGGGGCCCTGTCTCGCCATATGGTTCTGTTGTCTGTATTAGGGGCCTGTAGACTTGTATGTGGGTTACGGGTCATGTTTGCTCAGAAACGCTTACTTGGTTTATGTTTGATTCTCCCCTGCACTACGTTAACATAATCGGGTCACGTGTATGATATAAATAACAGGTTAAAGGATATGTTTATAATTTGTACGCATGAGGTTAAAAAAAAATGTATGTGTAAGCGTGATTCGTTTGGTAAGTATGTACGGGGGCCCATATCGGGCACTAGTCACGGCCCACGGGGTTGAGTCGTGATAGAAGTGGTATCAGAGTGGTTTGTCCTCGGAATGTCTACAGGCCATGTCTCGTAGAGTCTTGTTTATCGATGTGTTGTGCACCACACCTATAAACAGGAGGCTACAGGACATTTAGAGTGTTACCTTTCTTTGGATCTTAGATCGTGCCATAGAGCCGTGCTATTAGGATGATTCTGTTCTGATCGGTTGTTGTGTTTTTCAGTGATGCCTCCGAAGAAGGCTACGGCTGCCCAGAAGGGTAAGGTGATGGTCGGAGAGACCAGTCAGGCGCAGCGAGTTACCCGGGCTCATGTTCAGGATTTGCTTGAGGTTGTACCCCACTCAGAGGGATCTGCTACACCACCGGCGGAGCCTGAAGCAGGTCCATCAGTAGCTCCAGGGGCCCGAGCACCCGCACCCGAGCCTCCAGCCCCTCATCCAGGGGCGGAGGACAAGACACTGAGAGAGGCTGTGCAGTTATGGACTACATTGGTAGCGGGGCAGGCTCGCAGACGTGGGCGGAGAGATGATGATGATGATGATGATGATGACAGGCGTGACAGCCTGAGGGTTCGAGAGTTTCTATTATGTGGCCCTCCAGAGTGTTTTGGGTCTAAGCCCGACGAGGACCCCCATGACTTTATTCGGGGGATGCGGCACTCACTAGATTTGGTCAGAGACTGAGTCTGTTGCGTTGGCCTCACACAGACTGCGGGATGTTGCTGCTCCTTGGTATGAGTCCTGGGAGCTATCCAGGGGTGAGGGTGCTTCCCCAGCTACTTGGGATGAGTTTTGTTATATCCCGTGTTTGCGCATTCGAAAAAATTTGGAATAATCTTGCTTGTAGGAAATGAGGGCTATATTTGATTTTATTTCATATATGTGTGTTATTCATGAAAAATATTGATGCGGAAATACGGAAGAAGGCCAAGGGCGAAATTAGAATTTCGGGAATTACAAATAAAATCCACAATGAATTGGGCTAAAAAACATTTAATGGAATTGAGGCCCAAGAGCTATGGGGTGGCCAAGCCCAAGCCCATGGGAATTCTTCCATGTGGCATTTTAAATAAAAAGGGTCAAAATTGTATGGGATTCACTAGAACATTTCAAGACAACAAACAAGAGAGAGAGAGAGAGCCAAAGACTAAGAGGGTTTCGGCTAGAGAGAGGAAGAGAAAGAAAAACATTTAGCTCATCAATTCTTGGTCCAAAAATCATAATCTTCTAGTTTTCCTATTAAGTTGGAAACCCTCTTCAATGTGATACAAATTTGGAAGCAAAAGAGTACTTTTTTTACAAAGTGGAAATTCTTGAAGAAAAAGGTAAGAATTTTATCTCTTTTGTTATGGAAGAATCATATGTGTTAAAATGGTTAAAATTGCATGAAAAACCATGGAATTGTGATGTGTGTGTGCATGGCGTGTGTGTGTGTGTGAAGCATGTATGGCCGTGAGCCATAATGGTATGGGGAGGTGAGTTAAATTTTATTTAGCTTGCTAGTTGTGTCGTTGTGGCATTTATGACGTAAATAAAGGTTTAACGAAGTGAGTTGGCATTGAAGTTGGTTGTATGTTGATATGGGAAAATTATATGATTTTTGTATATTCTTACATAATTGTGAAAGTAAGACTTTAAATGTGGATTATGGTTGTTGTTAATAAATTTGGGAGGAAACAATGCGAGTTAGTAGGTTCGTCGTGTTCGTTGACGTTTCGGATAGAATATGGAAAGTGGCGGATTACTTGAATTCATGTATATTGCATGGAATATTATTGGAATACGTTTGAATAACCTTGAATGAGTAATTGAATATGATAATGTGGATATTAGTTTGATATTGTGGAGTTTGAATGGAAGTTGTCGCTTTATGTAGAAAGGAAGAATATTGATGCTAGAACCTATTTTGTTGTGATTCTTGATTCATTTGGTATTGTGGGGTTGTTGTTGTTGATATTGAGCCGAGCTAAGCCTCAGGGATGTTATATGTATAGGGGAAGTGTTGCCGAAATTTCGGTAGACAAATATAAAGTTAAATGAATTCTTAAAGTCTCGCAATTCCTAATTGGTAACTTTGACCATTTGTAGATTCTGAGCGAAACGGGATTTGGAGTTTTGGACGAGCATAAGACATATATAATGTATGTAAGGCTACCCATTCCTTCTTTTTGCATGTCTTAGGTATACTAGGTCGATATTGGAACCCCGAGGGCAATTCTGTTCCTAGAAATCCGAATTGGAAATTGAGTACTATTCACTCAATTGAATTGAATTATAAAACTCATATTTTTTTTAAAAGTGATCAAATGTCCGGAACTTTTGTAAATGTAATCGAATCACTTCGAAACTTCCATGGATGATTCCGTAGACTCCAAATGTCCGTGATTCATGTCCGCCACCTCGACTTGACCCGAGGTGGGCCCGCTAGCATCGAGGGTCCCTTGTTTGCTCTATTAGTCTCATTTTGTACAATGTCGGCAAAGCACTTTTCTTTATGAATTTTGACTATCATAAAGTAATGTTTTTGTCACACCCCGACCTCGCTGGGGTGTGATGGGCACCCGACCCTTACTTAGGCCCGAGCGAACCCTCAGACTCTCGCTGCACATAAAATCACGTCAACTTTTTTTTTTCTTTAAAACAAATAATAAAGTACATAGCAAAACTTTTCTTTCAAAAATATTCTTTCTCGTGGCTTTCAAGCCGAACAAATTTGTGATCATACAAAATTCATTACGTACACAGACCGACAACCAATACCCACGACACTGTTTGCAAAGTCTCTAATAAAATCCCAAAAGCATAACATACAGAATCTGACTCGGCAGCACTCCGGGAACAAATGGAGCTTGCCATCTGCACTGGAACATCTTCCATCTGTCCTCAACTCAACTGGGAGTAACTGCGCGGCATGAAACGCAGCCCCCGAAGAACAGGGGGTCAGTACGGAAATGTATCGAGTATGTAAAGCGGAAATATAACAATATAAGCAAAACCGAGCCAGAAGTATAGAAATAGAACAGGTAGTATCGGATCCAGGTCCGAAACGGAAATACAGAGTGTGTGGCCAGGACCACGATATATATCATAAGCATGGGGTGTAGCCGTCTGAATCGTGATATGAAACAGAGGTACAAAGCCTAACTAGCAGGATCATCGTGCGGATCGGGGCACAGAGTGCGACTGACATACCCGCAACTGAAGCTAGGGGTGTAGAACTATAGCCGACTGAAGCATAGTCCGGCTCAATCATGCAGAAGCAACACCAACAGAATCATTCTCCGAATCCGCTGTCCAGAAATGTAACAGGTAGAACCATGCATGCAGAATCATAAACTTACACAAGCACAGGTAGTATACATTTACCTCAGGTTTCGGCCCTTTAGTGAGGGGCGCAATGGACAGTGCACTGGGGTGTGCACGAATAACCAGGTCGCCACAGGGTCGCCTCTAGTGCACAAGTCATACCCAAGAGGTTCCAGCAGGCAAATACGGCAGTTAGAATGTCAAAATGCTTTACTTTCTTTTGAAAAACATTTTTGTTTCACACATATAAAAGAATCAACGCACAATTTCCGCGGCCATAAGTCCAGCAGTCGCTACCACGCATACCGCGGCCAAGTACCCAGCGGTCACTATCACACGTACCGCGGCCAAGGGTCCAGCGGTTATAATCACACATACCGCGATCAAAAGTCCAGCGGTTACAATCACACATACCGCGGTCGAGGGTCCAGCGGTCACAATCACACATTTGACATACCGCGGTCAAGGGTCCAGCGGTCTATGTCAGGCACAATCACAAGTGCGGCAGACGCGGTCAAGGGTCCAGCAGTCAATGCCACACGTCCGGCATGACGCGGTCAACGGTCCAGCTGTCAATGTCGGACACGCCGCGGTCGAGGGTCCAGCGGCCAATATTACATATGCGCATATTCACATAACCGGCCCGGGACTCGGTGAAACAGAAAACAACCATACAGGATACCAAATCACTACTTCCCAAACATAAATCACACGTGCCAGGATCATGCATCACACAAGATTCAGGTATGCCAAAATCATATATCAGAAAATACAGAAGATAAGTAGTTTATCCAAATTATCAGGGTAAGGTTTTCAAAACGTTTTAGATGTCAAAAACATTTTATAACGCTCATGAAGGTGGTCATAACACCTATCGTATAGTAAACAGCATAATAACCAGGAGTTACCTGCGAACTCCGGACAAGAGTACATTGGCTAAAGCCATACAACACATATCAGGGTTTCTGTCCCCGCAGTTGGTTCAATAATAATTAAAATCCGTCTCAAGATAGATAAAATATCTCCCGTTTAGTAGTCGGGACAATAGCCATAAGCCCCTAGACTTGTCGCACCGAAGTGAGACAAACAAAACCATAGGAGGGGCGCCGGGGGTAACGGGCCCACCTCGGGTCAAGTCGGGGTGGCGGACATGAATCACACCCATTAGACTCTACGGAGTCATCAGGGAAAGTTTCGGAGTGATTGGATTACATTTGTGAAAGTTATGGAGGTTTAACCACTTTTTTTCAACAAAAGCACCTTTTGAAGTTCAATTGAATTGAATGAATAGTACCAAGAAATCAATCTCGGTTTCCGATGAGCAGAATTGCCCCCGAGGCTAAAATCTCCACCTAGCACACCTAGGACATGCCAAAGAACAAAGGGGAAGGCTTTACATACCTCGATTGCGCCTTATGCTCGCTTGGCTTCAATTCCAATTTCGTCCAGAATCTACAAATGGTCATGTTTACCAATTGTCAATTTCAAGCTTTTCAAGAATCTAAGCTTAATCACATAATTGCCTACCGAAATTTCGGCAGCATTTCCCCTATAAACTCGCCTATCCGAATTTCCAATTGCTCTCCTGTTGACACAGAAATACCAACAATAACATATGGACACAACCATATCTTCAATTCTTTTATTTCAACAAGAACAACAACACATCAAAACAGCCCCCAACTATAACATAACGATGCCCGAAATTCTAACGAACACTTGCAATACACCAAGCAGCCCGTATGCACTTCTTATACCTTATTCCATGCAATCTTTTCAACAAATTTCTGAGAAATACAACAGCAGCCACATGACACCACATCATCTATTCATATGCAACTAAACCACATTATTATCTCTATAATCCTTACAACAACCCACAACAATTTTTAACTCCAACTCTAACCTTCAAATTCCTTCATTCTCATCACATAATCTATGATTACAACAACCAAAATATTAATTCAAATCAGTCCATCAATTTCAATTAAAACAGCCCCTAATCCATAAATCTCAACAAAACAACAAACGAGTTTATAATGTTGTTTTCTCCGTTCTAATTCGTTAAAACTCTAAATAAACACTTTAATAACATAAAATGAATCTTATAAATACCTTAGAAGCAGCTCAAACAAGAAAATTTCATTCCCCAAGACCAATATTTAGCTCAAATTGAAGGCAACTCAACGTACAATGCTTTTCTCTTCATGAGCTTCGGGATTCGGGGCTCGGATTTTGATCAAAATGACCTTCTTAGCCTTGAAGTTTTCTCTCTCTCTCTCTCTAATGTTCTTGGAAGATTTTATGTTAAATGAAAACCCCTCAAATAATTTTTCCTTATATACTTGACGTTAATGGGCCTCATGGGCCAAAATGTGAATGTTTGGATCGGGTCACAATTTTCCGCCCCGCCAGCCCAACTTGCATCGTCCATATCTGCTTATCTAGATATCGTTTTGACGAGCGGTTTGTTGCGTTAGAAACTATACTCGATGATTTTCATTTTAGAATTTTGTAACACCTTAAAACTCCTCATATACAAGGAGATATGCCTCCAACAATATGGGCTAAAAATCTGGTCTGAGATCTTTTCTGAAGTTGTTTGGATTCATTTCGTTCAGCTTCGTTTAACTTCTAATCCTCTTCCGACCCTCATGTAACCTCTTATACATACATATACATACTCATATATGCTCATAACGCGAGTTCAAATCCTTTAGGTTACGATGTCACCTCGGGTTACTTAAGGCAACCATATATATATAACGATATTCTTACTAACTCGATTAACTTTCCTTGAACTTTCTTAACTCATTCTTTCTTGTCTTAATTAAAATAGCACGGACTCTTACGGGGTATAACAGTTTTGACTGCCACGATATTCTAAATTATATTTTGAACCATAAATACTACTTTGGAAGTACTTTTGTGAAACGAACCCCGTATAGACTAATTGTTCGAACTACTTGACTAATGAGTTAGCATATGATATTATCAAGTTTCAAAAGGTGTTTTGATATATAAATTGCATTGTTTGCTCACGACTCCGCTCGTGCCCTTATTATGACTTCGTTCACCGGTTCCCGGGCCGGCTATGGTTCGTGCACGCTATGATAAATTCGGCCGTATGTTGTGTTACGGTTCCCGAGACCTCGCCATAGGGCCGGGTTCCGTTTGGAGTTATGCTGTGATATGTTATGATGATATGTGTGTTCGGGGATGTACGGAGATTTGAACCTTCTGGTGTTATGCTGTGTGTGGCACCAGCGTCGGAGTGGTGACCACGTTCCTGATCTTTTGCATGATTTTATCTGCATTAGGTATATACGTTTTCAGTACAGATTTTGATATACTGTTCAGTATTCCCCTTTTGTATCCTGTTTGTTTTCAGTTGTGGCTTATATTTCTGTACTCTATGTTTTACATACTCAGTACATCTTTCGTACTGACCCCCTTTCTTCGGGGGCTGCGTTTCATGCCCGCAGGTACAGATACCAGTGATCCACCACTGTAGGCTCCACTTTCTGCTATTTCGGAGTACTCCCTTTTGATCCGGAGTCCACTTTTGGTACATACATATTTTGCTATGTATATACTTCTGTATATTTGACTATTTGGGTACGGCGGGGCCCTGTCCCGTCATATGTCTTCGTTTTGGATTTGTAGAGGCCTGTAGTCATATATGTGGGTCGTGGGTCCTATGTGTACTCATTTTGGTTATGATTTATGTCTTAATGCGGTCCTATTTGTTATGGCGGCCAAACTGGCCCATATGTTTGCATCAGTATATATGATCGGCGATGTGTATTCCTGTTATGTCCCGTATTTTCGTATAACGGGAAATCAAGAAATAAATAAGACTTGTGTGTGTTGAGGAAATAATTTGATTCAAGTTGCTATGCTCATGTTGATTATGAAATCATTGATGTCAAGACCTCGGGGAAGGCCGAGGGTAAATTTGGAATTTTAGAAATTAGTTTCGGGAATTACAAACCGAGACTTTAATGCTTTTGGGCCAAGAAGATTGAATGACAAATCTAGGCCCAAGTCTTTGGGGGGTGGCCGGCCACTTGGTTGGCCCAAGCCCATTTTTCTAATGTCATGTGCTATGCACATGACTCTCTAAAGTGGATATATATCAAGAAGTATTGGCATTATCAAGTAAACCCAATCAAAACAAAAAAAAAAAAAAAAAGAAGGGGCACCAATATTTGGCTCTCGGCCGAGAACCCATTTAAGGAGAAAAAAAAATTTCTTTGGCTTTGTTCCTAATCTAATCACCTAGTCTCTTTTGGGATGATTGATGAGTTCGAGGTGCTCTTCGTTGTGGTACAATTAGTTTGACGAAAGGGCGACGTTTGCGGCGAATCGGAATCTTAAGAACAAGGTAAGCTTTTTATGTTTTAATGATATGAAATGGATGTATATGTGTTGGTCATTGAATTAGTGTGAAGATTGTGGGATGAGGTTGTGTTTGTGCATGGTGTGTGTGTGAAAAAGGGGAGTGTTTGGCCGTGAGTTCCATGTGGTGCAAGCCATAAGAATTTTATCTTGTTTAGTTTGAATAATGTGTTGTGGTGATCTTTGTGTTGTAAAGGATCGATTAGAGAATTGAGTTAGTGTTAGAAAATAATTTCGGACGTTATCGGAAAGCGTATACATTTGGTATATTTGTGTATATCATAGTATATTTAGGACACTAAAGACCTTAAATAAGATTTATGGTTGATGATAACGAATTTGGAATGAAATGACGCAAGTTAGAACGTTCGTCGTAACTTTTGGTGTGTTGAATGAAAAATGGAAAGTAATGGATTTTGGGAAAACTTGGTAAATGGTTTGGAACTTGTTTGTTATGTAATGGAATAATCTTGAATGAATGAATACAATAATGTGGATATGAGTTGAAATTGTGGAGTTTGGAAATAGGATTACTAACTTATGAAATAAGGTGCAATTGTGAAGTTAGTGTGTTTGATTGTGATTCGTATTGTGTAATGATGTTTAGGCTGTTGATGTTGTTATATTTTGAGCCGAGCTAAGTCTCGGGGGTGTTAGATTTATAGGGGAAGTGCTGCCGAAATTTCAGTAGCCAAATATAGCCCAAAGACTAAAATGTTAATTCTCATGAATAGTAACTGGTAAAAGTGACCATTTGCAGTTTCTGGACGAAACGGGAATTGTGATTTGAGGAGCGTAAGGCGCCAACCAGGTATGTAAAGCCTACCTATCATTCTTTTGGCATGTCCTAGTCCTACTAGGTTAATATCGGAATCTCGGGAATAACCCTGCTCTTGGAAATCGAAGTTCAAGTTCGAGCACTATTCACTCAGCGCGATTGAACCCTTTTTGTCACATTTAGTGGAAAGAATGTTCGTACCTCCATAACTTGTGTTGTTGTGTCCGAAACTCTTCGAAACTTTCCTAGATGGCTCTATGGGGCCGAAAGTCTGTAATTTGTGTCCGCCGCCTCAATTTGACCCGAGGTGGGCCCGCGAGCCCCGAGGCTCCCCTTATTCGGTTTGTCTGGTCCGTTTGTATCCGTTATGATCTGCGACTGTCTGTTTATGACCCAAGGATGTGTTTGAAACTTCCTATGCCATTAACGTACGTTCTGTACTTTGAATGATGTGAGATTTTCGGAAAACGACTTCTGAACAGTTTTTCTTGCGAATTTGACAGTTTGGAACTTCGTAACTTTTATACGCATACTTTGATCAATCTGATTCCTACTCCGAGCCTTCTGGCGTCAGTTTATACCTACATGTAAACTATATGTTGAGTCCGACAAATTATTTTTGATATGCATATGGTTTCTGCACTACTCTGTTCGTGCTGTTTGCTATGACTTCGTTCGTCGGTACCCGGGCCGACTTTGTGATCGTGCGCGCTATAATATATTCGGGAGTTATGATGTGTTACGGTTTCCGAGGCCTCGCCATAGGGCCGGTTACCGTTTATGGAGTTATGATGTGATATGGCATTTGATATGTTCTGATGATGTGATGTGTGTGTGATATGATGTGTCTGGAGATTGTACGGAGATTTGAAAACTTCTGGAGTTATGATGTGTTGTGGCACCAGCGTCGGGGGGTGACCACGTTCCTAAACCCTATACATTATTTGATTTGCATTTGTACGTTCGCCTCCCGCACAGGTTTGCTTTGTTTGCGATGTCGGTGTGTTTGTTCTTTCTGACTCCAGCTGTGTTTGTGATTTCTGTACCTTCTGCTTTACATACTCAGTACTTCTCCCGTACTGACCCCCGTTTCTTCGGGGGCTGTGTTTTATGCCTGCAGGTACAGAAGCTCGTTTGGGTGGTCCTCCAGTTTAGGCTACTCATTCTGCTGTGTTGGAGAGCTCCCCTTTGATCCGGAGCCTACTTTTGGTACATATCTTTTGTTGTGTCTGTATTCTGTATATTTGGATGAGTGGGTACGGCGGGGCCCTGTCCCGTCCTATGTTCTTAGGTTCTGTTTTGTCTAGAGGCCTGTAGTCAAATTTGTGGGTCGTGGGTCCGGTGTGTTTGCATGTGAGTCTGTTTTGCGATCTTAAGCGGCCCGTACGCTGCTATGGCCAAGTCGGCCTCTGAGTTTGTATGTATGTGTATGTACTTGGGGGCGATGTGCATTCCGCCACCCTTCTGATGTGTGTGTGTGAAATTTGGCGATGTATATTCCGCCTCCTTTCTGATTTGTGATTTGTTTGATCTGTACGGGCGACTGCTCAGGACAAGTGTTCGGTAGTTGTCTGATTACGATGTTGAGTTCGAATAACGTACGTTGAGATTGGACGAGTCTGATTAGGATGATCTGGGTGTGAGTTCGTTTGGGGTGTCCCAGAAGGGCACCAGTCGCGGCCCACGGGGCTGGGTCGTGACAAAAGTGGTATCAGAGCGGTTTGTCCTCGGAATGTCTACAGGCCGTGTCTAGTAGAGTCTTGTTTATCGATGTGTTGTGCACCACATCTATAAACAGGAAGCTACAGGACATCTAGGATGTTGTGTTACCCTTTCTTGGGATCTTAGATCGTGCGATAAAGCTATACTGTTAGGATGGTTCCTCCCAACGAATTGCTGTGTTCACAGCAAGGCTCCGAAAAGAGTGTTAGCGTCAGTATTTTGGGAAATTATTTCTGACCCTCTCCGTGCAGGTGATTGTAGGTTGGTGAAGGATGAAGAGGACGGCTTTCGACGATGAGGATGGGGGTGCCAAGAAGGCCCCCAGGCTGTCACCGGGGCCGAGTAGGCAGGGCCCCAGTTACTCGATCGAGACGGATCCTTCGGAGGATTCCCCGGAGGATAGCTACGATACGGATCCGTCGGAGGACCCCTCTACGACTCCTTCAGAGTCCCCGATTCCTGGGGCGGAGGATCCCGTGGAGGATGGCTACGACACAGATATCTCAGAGGATCTGGCGATGACCCCTCCGGAGCTTCTTACCTCCGCGGAGGAGGATAGTGATGAGGCAGGCCCATCGGAGCATTCTTCTGGGATGACTCAGGAGGAGATTTTCAAATATGCGCCAGCTCTTATCGTTAGGGAGAACCCTGATAGCCCAGCCACCTCGGAGAGTGCTATGGATTTCTACGGTTCTTGGCCTGGGTCGTCAGTGAGCCGGGATTTGTCTGATCGTCTGTATCCCTCCGATTCAGATGCGGGTGATAATGGAGACCGGATAGGCAGGGAGCAGACAGACGTGGATGATAGTGGACATACCTCTCACGGCAGCTCCCCAGGTCAGACCCGATATTGATTATTTATAAGTGTATGAGTTTTTAGAATTTTCTATATGTGTATGATATTCGCAAAACGTTGTCCTATGAAGACGACGGAAATTTAAAGGAATTAGAGACCGGGTGACCCAAGGCAAGGGCGACTAAATATCCCCACCGTCCGAGTGACTTTGGAAATCCTGGATGAAGGTAAACAGGAAAACGCCTCCGATGCCGTTTGAGTTGGGCACGTGTGGTAAGTGTCGACGATGTTATAATTCCTATTTGAAGTCATCAGCCCTGTGTGGCTGCGTTACGACGTGATATGATGTGTATGTGTGTACATATGTGTTGGCCCTGTGAGGCGTGGTTGGTATTTCTGGTGTACAGGTTTCGGATAGTAAGAAATACAGAGGAAACTCTGCCCAAATTTTTCCAGAAATATAGAAGTAAATATGTAGACTAAGTACAAAAGGCCCCGCGATACTTATCGGGCTTTAGTTTTCTTCTGTCGGTGGCCAGAGAACACCTTACGGTGGCATTTCTATCGGATCACATCGACTATTTGGAGGCTTAAATTCGTGGGTTAGTTGTGATCATATGTATATGTGTATGAAAGTGAATGTTGGAAATTCAGAAAGGCGACAAGGTAATGGTACGGCTTAGCCGAGAGCGGGACCCGCTACGAAAAATTTCCGAAAGATTTGCTAAGACCCCGTTTGGCCTAAAATTGCGTGACAAAGGTCGTGCAGGGCAATTGATGGAATTATATCAGCCCTAACGCATCAAAATGCGTGAAAGTTTCGGGGTTAAGCGTGCTCAAGCCAGAGCAATTCTGGGGTGGGTGACCCCCTGGGAAGTAATGCAAAGTTTTACATAAGTGTAAGTATGATTAATGTAGATGGGAATTTGAGGTAACCAAAAGGTAATAGGATGTGTGTGGAGTAATTAGTGCCCTTTCGAGAGTCGCGCGGAACGAGGCGGACTAAATGGGCAAAAAGGAAAGGGTACAACACTTCTTGGGAAATTGAACGAATTTGAATAACAGCCAGGGATTTTCTCCAGTAAGGTCCGAATAAGTGTGTGTGTGTGTACGTGTATGTGTATGTGTGTGTATGAGTTTCATTCAGTGCCATGTGGGTTAAGAGCCGAGCCCCGGAAACTGATGTTGTGATAAATAAAAGATAAGCAGTGTGAGCAATTGGAATCCTTGAAGGAGTTGGTACGTAAGACGCAAGGTAAATTGTGTGACAACTTGGTGAGTGAGTTTGCAAATAAAGGGAATTATCATGAATTATTGAAGCCTTAATAGGAATGATTTGATCCTAAATTGACATCCTATCTGTGGCGCTTTTGCATTTCCGAGTCTGATAAGGCTCTGCCTAGTACGCCTCTATATTTATGAGTTCGACTATGTTCCCGTCCGATGAACCTTTTGTGCGTTTGATTCTGAATCCGTTCCTGTCTGGCGCACCTCTGTGGGTCTGAATCTGGATATAAATCCGTCTGATATGCTTCGGTGCGTTTGATTTTGACCGCGTGTGTGTTTGATACACTTCGGTTTGACTGGTCACAACTTTGTATGAAACAATCCGGTATATTTGATTCTGATTTCGGATCCATTCGGTATGAGTCCATACGTTTGACTTCAATTGTGAATCTGTCTGGTGTATCTTCGTGTGTTGATTCTGCTTACAAATTCGTCCGATACGCCTTTGTACGTCTAACTCCGAGCCCAGATTTGTTTGACACATTTCAGTCTGTCTGATATACTTCCGTACCTCTGACTTCGACTACGAATCCGTCCGCCATAGTTGAGTATGTCTGCCTCCGATTATGAATCTGTCCGGTTTTGGTTCTGAATCCGTTTGGCATGAAGTGTCTGACATGAAGAAAAGTGAGATTACGACGATGTGGTAAGGAAACTAAGGAGTGTGAAAAGAAGATGATATTGACGATGATGTCTGGAAAGCGTCCGTCCCTTACAAGAATATAGTGCAGAGTTCGGTGATTACGTAGAGTATGAGAAAATGTATTATGAAGGTATTTGAGTCAGTGATGTGAAAAATCTACCCTAGTATTGGGAAAGAGGACATATCGGAGAAATAAATAAAGGACAACTATCAAGAGAACCCTCCCGGAGTAGTACGACACCCATGAGTTCGATTCAACATTCGAGGACGAATGTTCTTAAGGGGGGGAGAATGTTATGTCCCGTATTTTCGTATAACGGGAAATCAAGAAATAAATAAGACTTGTGTGTGTTGAGGAGATAATTTGATTCAAGTTGCTATGCTCATGTTGATTATGAAATCATTGATGTCAAGACCTCGGGGAAGGCCGAGGGTAAATTTGGAATTTTAGAAATTAGTTTCGGGAATTACAAACCGAGACTTTAATGCTTTTGGGCCAAGAAGATTGAATGACAAATCTAGGCCCAAGTCTTTGGGGGGTGGCCGGCTACTTGGTTGGCCCAAGCCCATTTTTCTAATGTCATGTGCTATGCACATGACTCTCTAAAGTGGATATATATCAAGAAGTATTGGCATTATCAAGTAAACCCAATCAAAACAAAAAAAAAAAAAAAAAAGAAGGGGCACCAATATTTGGCTCTCGGCCGAGAACCCATTTAAGGAGAAAAAAAAAATTCTTTGGCTTTGTTCCTAATCTAATCAGCTAGTCTCTTTTGGGATGATTGATGAGTTCGAGGTGCTCTTCGTTGTGGTACAATTAGTTTGACGAAAGGGCGACGTTTGCGGCGAATCGGAATCTTAAGAACAAGGTAAGATTTTTATGTTTTAATGATATGAAATGGATGTATATGTGTTGGTGATTGAATTAGTGTGAAGATTGTGGGATGAGGTTGTGTTTGTGCATGGTGTGTGTGTGAAAAAGGGGAGTGTTTGGCCGTGAGTTCCATGTGGTGCAAGCCATAAGAATTTTATCTTGTTTAGTTTGAATAATGTGTTGTGGTGATCTTTGTGTTGTAAAGGATCGATTAGAGAATTGAGTTAGTGTTAGAAAATAATTTCTGACGTTATCGGAAAGCGTATACATTTGGTATATTTGTGTATATCATAGTATATTTAGGACACTAAAGACCTTAAATAAGATTTATGGTTGATGATAACGAATTTGGAATGAAATGACGCAAGTTAGAACGTTCGTCGTAACTTTTGGTGTGTTGAATGAAAAATGGAAAGTAATGGATTTTGGGAAAACTTGGTAAATGGTTTGGAACTTGTTTGTTATGTAATGGAATAATCTTGAATGAATGAATACAATAATGTGGATATGAGTTGAAATTGTGGAGTTTGGAAATAGGATTACCAACTTATGAAATAAGGTGCAATTGTGAAGTTAGTGTGTTTGATTGTGATTCGTATTGTGTAATGATGTTTGGGCTGTTGATGTTGTTATATTTTGAGCCGAGCTAAGTCTCGGGGGTGTTAGATTTATAGGGGAAGTGCTGCCGAAATTTCGGTAGCCAAATATAGCCCAAAGACTAAAATGTTAATTCTCATGAATAGTAACTGGTAAAAGTGACCATTTGCAGTTTCTGGACGAAACGGGAATTGCGATTTGAGGAGCGTAAGGCGCCAACCAGGTATGTAAAGCCTACCTATCATTCTTTTGGCATGTCCTAGTCCTACTAGGTTAATATCGGAATCTCGGGAATAACCCTGCTCTTGGAAATCGAAGTTCAAGTTCGAGCACTATTCACTCAGCGCGATTGAACCCTTTTTGTCACATTTAGTGGAAAGAATGTTCGTACCTCCATAACTTGTGCTGTTGTGTCCGAAACTCTTCGAAACTTTCCTAGATGGCTCTATGGGGCCGAAAGTCTGTAATTTGTGTCCGCCGCCTCAATTTGACCCGAGGTGGCCCCTTATTCGGTTTGTCTGGTCCGTTTGTGTCCGTTATGATCTGCGACTGTCTGTTTATGACCCAAGGATGTGTTTGAAACTTCCTATGCCATTAACGTACGTTCTGTACTTTGAATGATGTGAGATTTTCGGAAAACGACTTCTGAACAGTTTTTCTTGCGAATTTGACAGTTTGGAACTTCGTAACTTTTATACGCATACTTTGATCAATCTGATTCCTACTCCGAGCCTTCTGGCGTCAGTTTATACCTACATGTAAACTATATGTTGAGTCCGACAAATTATTTTTGATATGCATATGGTTTCTGCACTACTCTGTTCGTGCTGTTTGCTATGACTTCGTTCGTCCGTACCCGGGCCGACTTTGTGATCGTGCGTGCTATAATATATTCGGGAGTTATGATGTGTTACGGTTTCCGAGGCCTCGCCATAGGGCCGGTTACCGTTTATGGAGTTATGATGTGATATGGCATTTGATATGTTCTGATGATGTGATGTGTGTGTGATATGATGTGTCTGGAGATTGTACGGAGATTTGAAAACTTCTGGAGTTATGATGTGTTGAGGAACCAGCGTCGGGGGGTGACCACGTTCCTAAATCCTATACATGATTTGATTTGCATTTGTACGTTCGCCTCCCGCACAGGTTTGCTTTGTTTGCGATGTCGGTGTGTTTGTTCTTTCTGACTCCAGCTGTGTTTGTGATTTCTGTACCTTCTGCTTTACATACTCAGTACTTCTCCCGTACTGACCCCCGTTTCTTCGGGGGCTGTGTTTTATGCCCGCAGGTACAGAAGCTCGTTTGGGTGGTCCTCCAGTTTAGGCTACTCATTCTGCTGTGTTGGAGAGCTCCTCTTTGATCCGGAGCCTACTTTTGGTACATATCTTTTGTTGTGTCTGTATTCTGTATATTTGGATGAGTGGGTACGGCGGGGCCCTGTCCCGTCCTATGTTCTTAGGTTCTGTTTTGTCTAGAGGCCTGTAGTCAAATTTGTGGGTCGTGGGTCCGGTGTGTTTGCATGTGAGTCTGTTTTGCGATCTTAAGCGGCCCGTACGCTGCTATGGCCAAGTCGGCCTCTGAGTTTGTATGTATGTGTATGTACTTGGGGGCGATGTGCATTCCGCCACCCTTCTGATGTGTGTGTGTGAAATTTGGCGATGTATATTCCGCCTCCTTTCTGATTTGTGATTTGTTTGATCTGTACGGGCGACTGCTCAGGACAAGTGTTCGGTAGTTGTCTGATTACGATGTTGAGTTCGAATAACGTACGTTGAGATTGGACGAGTCTGATTAGGATGATCTGGGTGTGAGTTCGTTTGGGGTGTCCCAGAAGGGCACCAGTCGCGGCCCACGGGGCTGGGTCGTGACAATTCCGCCGCTCCTTTTGGCTTTGGATATGATATCTTTACAAGCGTGACCTCTTAAGATATCCTTTTGGCTGGGTCGTGACAAGTTTGTGGCAGCTTTTACCTGCCACTTTTTGCCACCAGAGTTACTGCGGGCGCGGGTTAATCGATTTTTGCATCTGCAGCAGAGGGGTCGGAGTGTTCGTGAGTATAATTTGAAGTTTGATTCTCTGGCCCGGTATGCACCTGCTATAGTAGCAGATATGACTGACCGGATGCACCGGTACGTGATGGGGTTAGATCGCTATTTTATTGATGGCTGCATGGCGGTGGCATTGCAGACAGACATGGATATCGCCCGGCTACAGGCCTATGCTCAGGGTATGGAGGACCGACACAGGGCTGATTATCCTAGTAGGGATCGAGACAGGAGGCCGCCCAAGAGGGCCAGGTCCATGGGATACTCTGGGGAGTTTCGAGGCGGACAACCTCAATAGTATGTCAGACAGTCTTCTCAGCCAGCGCAAAGTGCGCCCCCACGGCCTACCGGTGAGAGATTTGATAGTGTCAGATATTCAGGAGCTGGCCAGAGCTCTAGGGCTCCCGATTCGCAGGTAAGTGGCGAGCTCAGTCAGACTAGGTCACTTATGCTTCTGTGTCCCCAGTGCGGTAGACGCCATTTGGGAGTGTGTCGTCGCGCCACCGGTGCTTGTTTTACTTGCGGCCGTCAAGGCCATGTTATGAGAGAGTGCCCGTATAGGGGAGGTTCAGGTGGTTCAGCCCAGCCCATTGAGTCAGTTGCTGGCTCGTCTCTCCCTTCTGTAGCTATGCGCCCCACGGGGCAGGGTGTGCCGATACCAGCAGGCCGCGGCAGAGGTCGTGGCGGAGCTCCCAGTTCCAGCGGTCCTTCGAACCGCTTGTATGCGTTGGCCAGCCGACAGGATCACGAGGCGCCACCCGATGCAGTTACAGGTATATTATTAACTTTCTTCCGAAATGAATATGTATTGATATATATATATCCCCCCTGATTTCTAGTAAAGCTGGGATGAGACCCGAGTCGATAAAACCGTCTGTGGCAGTCATATGTACAGATAAGAGTGAATGTTCAAAATAAAATAAAAAAGCTAGCCCGGTAGTTTCATAATAATAAGATAACTAAATAATAAATGATCCTCTCCAGATCGGAGTGGGACCCGCTACGAGAACCTTTCGGAAATTGTTAAGACACCGACCTGCCTTAAAGTGCGTGACAGAGGTCGTGTGAAGCAGTCGACGCCATTATACCGACATTAATGCATCAAAATGCACGGAAGTTTCGGGGTTAAGCGTGCTAGGGGCGGAGCAATTTGTGGATGGGTGACCCCCTGGGAAGTACACCAAAATTTTCGTAAATGTAAATATAAAAGGCAGATAGGAAACCAGGGGTAACCTAAGGGAAATAAGAATGTACCAAAATGCATCAAAATGCACGGAACCCTAGATAGATCGGGTAGACCAAAGCAGACTCGGTCGGTGAAGAAGAAGGAAACGCAATACAGTTCTGGAACTAGGGTAAGTCTGAATAAGCGTTTGGAAGTATTTGGTGAGTAAATGGTAATAAATGTATAAATATGCGTATAACATCCCATCTATAGCAGTACCGATCGGCGGTGGTCCCCAGCAGCCAGTGTAGAGACATATGAAATATATTAGCTGAACGAAAGTTAAGAGACAAGTAAAGGATAGGGTATAGATATTATGAAATGAATTGATACTAATCTCACTACAGTAAGGGTAGAAGGTTCCGATGCGACGATACGCGGAAAGGATGGAAAAGTAAGTAAATGGGAGACAAGGAGATAGTAATTATAATGCTTAAAAAGTTAGGAAGGGAGGAAAGAAACTTCCCCAAAGTATTACACGACCCCCCAACGTTAATTGAACATTCGAGGACGAATGTTCTAAAGGGGGGGAGGATGTTATATCCCGTATTTTCGCGCATTCGGGAAAATTCGATGTAACCTTGATTTGTAAGGAATAAGGTTGTATATGGATTTGAATTAATATATGTGTGTGTTGTCTATGGAAAATATTATTGTGGAGATGTTGAAGAAGGCCGAGGGCGAAATTGGAATTTTGAAAATTTGTTTCGGGAATTACAAAATGAGATTTTAACGAATTTGGGCTTACAAAATAAAAGACAAATTAAGGCCCAACCCACATAAGGTGGCCGGCCATGACCCATATGCTAGTCCAAGCCCATGAAATAATAAGTCATGTGATTGATCATGTGCTTGATTAGTATATGAAGTGTTAGTCTTCAAGAAAATTCAAGAAGCAACACAAAAAAAAAAAAAATAGAGAGCAAGGGTTGAAGGCTCTCGGTCGAACCCCTCCCCTTCAACAACAAAAATTTCCTAGCCTTGATCTTGGGTCTAAAAATCTCATTCTTCTTGTATTCATAGAGTGTGCAAGACGCTCTCCGACGTGATACGATTAGTTAAGCGAAAGAACTACCTTTTTTGGCAAGTTGGAATTTGAAGAGAAAGGTATGAATTCTATGTTTTATGTTATGGAATAAGTATATATGTTGTAATGATTAGAATTAGATGAGGATTATGGAAGTATGGTATGTGTGTGCATGGAGTGTGTGTGTGCAAATGGTGTGTTTGGCCGTGAGCCACATGGGAGTGGAGGAGGAATGAATTCAAGTTCATTTGATTTGTTAGTTGTGTCGTTGTGACCTTTGCGTCACAAATAACGGCTTAATGACTTGAATTAGCATTGGAAATGCTTGTATGCAATTATGAGAAATCATATTAATTTTTCATGATTTTTATGTAAGTATGGAATTAGGGTTCTAAATATGAGTATTAATTGTTGTTAATGAACTTGGAAGGAAAACAATGTGATTTGGAGGTGTTGTTGCATTGTAGAAGCTTTGAATAGAATATGGAATTGGCGGGAATACTTGAATTCGTAAATAATGTTTGGAATGCTATTGGAATGTAATTGAATAATCTTGAATTGATTAATGGATATGGAAAAATGTTGACATTAGTTTGATAGTGTGAAGTTTGGATGAAAGTTGTCGCTTTATGTAGAAAGGAAGAATATTGACGTTAGATTTGTTTTGTTGTGACTTTGATGTCGTTTGGTATTGTTGGGTTGTTGTTGTTGAAATTATGAGCCGAGCTAAGCCTCGGGGGTGTCATATATATAGGCGAAGTGCTGCCGAAATTTCGGTAGACAAATATAAAGTTAAATGAATTCTTAAAATCTTGCAATTCCTAATTGGTAACTTTGACCATTTGTAGATTCTGAGCGAAACGGGATTTGATTTTGCGCGAGCATAAGCCGCGAGAAAGGTATGTCAGGCTACCCTATTCCTTCTTTTGGCATGTCCTAGGCATACTAGGTCGATACTTGAGCCTCGGGGGCAATTCTGTTCATAGAAATCCGAAATTGAGTTTGAGCACTATTCATTCAATCTAATTGAACAATAAATCTCATGTTTTGGTTGGAAAGTAATCAAACGTCCTAAACTTTTGTAAATGCAATCAAGTCGACTCGAAACTTCCTTGGATGACTCTATAGCCCTTATTGTCCATGATTCATGTCCGTCGCCTTGACTTGACCCGAGGTGGACCCACTATTCCCGAATCCTCCCCTATTATTCTATTTGACTTAATTCCGTACAATAATTAAGGGAAACTTTTGGTGATTGTTCCGATTACCAAACGATGGTTGTCTTACTGTACCATTGAGTCCTTAATCCATATGTTGATATGAACACGCGATCCTATAAATTATACTTGGTCTGATCCGTAAGGTATCCGGAAGTAATTCGTTTCTAAAGTGCTATCTAATATGTTTCGAGTCTGCCTATGATTCTGACTTATATTGATAGAAGTATGTTTGACATGACCCATTTTACGACATGATCGAGTAACGAAATAAGTATAAAGAATTTGTGTCGGAAAGAATATTATGAGCCATATTGTCCCCAACTTTCGTGAAGCATGTTTTAAAGAAAAATTTGTAAGTATGATAACTTGAATGATGGTTCCACCGAACCTTGATATATTACGATGCGTACACATGACTTCGAAATTTTATTTAATTTCATACATATGAAGTTGGCACGATACCTAAAGACCTATTTGATATATTCCTTAGTTGTTAATAAAGAAAACAAGTGATATAATTAATACCTTGATATGTAGTGGTGTGTGCGCGTATGAATCTAAGTTGTACTTAATTTGCTCTATACGTCATCCGAAAGGTAGCTGATATGACCAATACTTCGGTTTTGCAAAGATTGACTTCCGAAACATTTATGGAGCGTTCCGTACTTCGAACGCTCGTAACTTTCGTATGCTAGTTCCGATTGACCCGAAGGTTGTTTCTGGACCTCCAGTACCGATAATGTGTTTGCATATAAGTATGTGTGTATCTCGGGTCTTGATTGTGTGCATATGGTTTCGCTCTACTCTGTTCGTGCAAGATTGATTTGGATTTCACTGAGCCGGGGCCAGGATATGTTCTCGTGCGTACTTCTCTGCATTATTCACCGCGTCCCTCTCACTTGCGGACCGGGGCACGTATATGTACATGATATGATTACGGGGAGGTGGCCAGGATGGCATATGATGACTCCATTCACCGCGTTCCGCAAAAGAGGGCCGGGGCACGTTATATGCATGCATGACACATGACATTGACACACATGAAATATGATTTACCGCGCCCCTCCCTGAGGGCCGGGGTACGTTACTTGCATATATGATACATGACATTGGCATAGTTGATATATGATTCACCGCGTCCCTTACCAAGGGTCGGGGCACGATACATGAACATTTGATATATGATGTTAATATATATGATTCCATTTACCGCGTCCCTCACAAAAGGGCCGGGGCATATTATTTGACATATACATATAAGATATACGATCCTGTCATGCACACCCTGAGTCTGGTAGGTAGGTTTTGGTACACAAGATGATTCACGTATTTATTGTATTTCTTCTGGCCTCCGACATCGACATATAAATATGTAAATGACTTGTGTGTGGAAGGTGAGCACTCAAGTATTTTGGATAGTATACTTGCTTTGGTACCGTTGTTCTGGTTATGTTTCTATTTTTTGTATTCCATGCTTTACATACTCAGTACATATTCCGTACTGACCCCCTTTCTTCGGGGGCTGCGCTTCATGCCACGCAGGTACAGACGCTTACTGTGGTGGTCCGCCAGCCTAGGTACACAGTCTGCTTTTGGGATTGCTCCTTTGTTCCGGAGCCCACCTTCTTGGTACAGATCCTTCAGTTGTACATATTGTTGTGTTTATGATTATTCTGGGGTACGGCGGGGCCCTGTCTCGCCATATGGTTCTGTTGTCTGTATTAGGGGCCTGTAGACATGTATGTGGGTTACGGGTCATGTTTGCTCAGAAACGCTTACTTGGTTTATGTTTGATTCTCCCCTGCACTACGTTAACATAATCCGGTCACGTGTATGATATAAATAACGGGTTAAAGGATATGTTTATAATTTGTACGCACGAGGTTCAAAAAAAAATGTAAGTGTAAGCGTGATTCAGTTGGTTAGTATGTACGGGTGCCCATATCGGGCACTAGTCACGGCCCACGGGGTTGGGTCGTGACAATGATGATGTGATGATATGATGATATGATGATGTGATTATGGCGCCAAGGATGGCATATGATGACTTTATTCATTGAGTCCCATAATGGGCCGGGTATGATATATGATATTGCTATGCATGATCTACATTTCATAAAGCAAGTGTATTTGTATTTCGAATGTCATACCTGTCTCCTGTGATCTCTATTTCAGTCATGATCCTCTTTATTGTATTTCATGCTTTATATACTCAGTGCATATCTCGTACTGACCCCCTTTCTTCGGGGGGATGCGTTTCATGCCCGCAGGTACAGATACTCGATTTGGTGATCCTCCAGCTTAGGATTTCTATCTAGCTGTCTTGGAGAGCTCCATTGTTCCGAAGCCTAGACTTTTGGTACAGATCTTTTGATGTATATGTATGTTTATCCAGGGGTACGGCGCGGCCCTGTCCTGTCATATTTTACTATTGATACTCTTAGAGGTCTGTAGACATATGTATGGGTTGTGTATAAGTTTTGTTCAGCTGTGTCTGTACGATGTGCTATGGATATGTTCGTTTGTTGTGGCAGCCTTGTCGGCTTACGTATGGTATTGACATGTAGTGGCAGCCTTGTCGGCTTGCGTACCATATTATGTTTTGATTAGTTGTGACTCCTCAGGAGACAGGTTATCTGGATATATATATATATATATATATATATATATTATGACGTTATGAACCTTTGGAGTTCTTTTGCACGTTTCCATTTTGTTCTTATATTCAGTTTGACTATATCTAACAGGTACGTACACGGGTGTCCAGCTCGGGCAATAGTTACAGCCCACGGGGTTGGGTCGTGACATTACGTCAGTACGAAATATGTACTGAGTATGTAAAGCATGAGTAGTAACATAAGTAAACATAAAGGGCAGCATAAAATAAAAGATCAAATACCTTTTTGAGATGTTTGTCATGCTTACTTTACCTTTTCTTAAGGGTCGCGGAATGCACATACATATACATATCATAGCACCGTATCCGCTCATACACATTAAACATTATCCGTATTCGGCCACATAGTGGCTCGACAATATCCGTATTCGGCCACGTAGTGGCTCGACAATATCCGTATTCGGCCACGTACTGGCTCGATAATATCCGTATTCGGCCACGTAGTGGCTCGACAGTATCACATACATGTCTTCCGTCCCCGGCCATAACAAGGCTCGGTATATCTCATCATCATCATTGCCATCACTACGGAAATCTTTTATCATCACATACATCTCATAATCTTATCATAGCTTTTCATAGAGCATGCATTTGAATTTAAAGACAATCTATGAAAATCATATCATATTCGTAGCATGAACTTCATAAAAATATCATATAACAGGCTTTATAATCTCTAAACTTAGGCTCATTATTACCATTATCGTATCTATGGCATTTATCTTACCTTTATCTCATATGAAACGCCCTATGAACATAGACTCGTAATTTTTCAGAACATTGGTCATAGGACATGCATTAGAGCTTATAGACAATCTATAACAATATCGGGGTGACATAAGGTCGAGAACCCCCGATAACATTATGGAGTGATCATATTCATCATATCTCACCTTGAAGGGACTAACATTTTAAGGTGAGTGTACACAAGGAAAAGCATCAATGGAACCATACTTAGGATCATTAGCTTCATGGACATTGTATATTACTCTAGGATTCTCTATACTTAAACTCATCATGATCATGATCATGCTCGTATCGTATCTCTTTTCTTTAGCATGTGCGTATGTAGCTCTTTATAGTCATGGACTCATAATTTTCGTTATTTAGGAAGATCACGGAAAAATAGGAAGATTCATTCCACCGGAATCACGCCTTGAAAGGAAAGGATTAGCCTTACATACCTCTTTTGTTTAACAATTCTATCGCTTGATTGTTCTTCTTCAACACTCACGTTTCTACCTTCAAGAGAGTTCGCATCAACATTAGCCAATCGATTATATGAACCTGCTTACTAATGCTAGAGAAAATTGGGCAGCATTTCCTTTGTTTATACAACTTTCCTCATTTTACATATCAACTTCCAAACGTACATAACAAAATTCTCAATATTATAATCAACAATCATCATTCATCTACATTATCCACATTTCACAATTTCACTTCAATTCCTCCATAATCATGGTCATAGTTCACTATTGTGTTTTCTCACATATAATACTTATCCCATGTTATAAATGTCACTTATAGCATACTTATAATCGCAACATATCAAGGAACATGACTCAATCCAAGCTATTACTCAAAAATGACACTATTCCCACATTCATGACCCATTTTCTATACCCTTCTAAAATCCAAGTGTTTCAACTTCTCAATACCTTAAACAACATGGGAATACCATAAAACGTACCTTAGATGGTGTAGGAATAAGCCTTGGGTGGAAATACTCTTCTTGAACCTAAAACCCTAGTTCATTTCCATTGGAATTTCTTGGCTTGGATGAACTTCAATGAGTTTCATACACTTGATTTGGTTGCTTTGATGAAGTTGATCACAAATATCTCTTAGGTTCTTGTGGATGAAGAGTGGAGAGGGTTCTAGAGAATTCTTGAATTGTGAAGTGAGGAAATGAAATAAATGAAATGAGGTTGGTCCCTTATATCAACTTAAAAATTGGACCCGACTCAAACATACGGACCAACATACGGTCCGTATCTTTTATACTGGTCATATGTATGGCCGTATGTTTGGTCCAGTGGAGGTCCCATTCTGGGCAGAACATACGGCCAGACATACGGCCAGTATATTTTATACGGCCAGTATGTTGCCCAACCTTCCGGAATTCATTCTCGTCGACTCGTTTGATCTCCAATTCTTATGGAACCTTCTTAACACTTGTTTAACACCTCATTAACAATCCAAGGGATGTTATAACTCTTCTCCAAAACATCCTTAAGCCATCATTAACTCATTACTCGTAAATCGTCTTCCGATACATAACATATACCTTGCCTTTCTTGGCAACTTCCGTCTCTTACCTCGAATGTCTTTGAAACATCATTTAAAGTCATCAAATGTTATTTCTTACTTATCAAAACATCATATACGTCGTGCCCTTCGTTAGTCTATTTCTTGTACGTTAACGGGAAATTTCCGAAGTGTAACTTTCTTCCCCCCTTTTGGAACATTTGTCCTCGAATGTTAAGCACTCAGGAATTTTACGAAAATTTTGCCAGAGTTTCCCTTCTAATATGGCACTACCATCCTTTCTCAACAGCCCACAATAACATTGCCTCACAGGGCAACAACACAATAGCAATATAAGTTGGCCATACACGACCCATATGCATGAAAAGAAAACACACATACCTCATAATCTCGATGTTTCATCATGGATCTCTTCCGGGGGCTGAAACAAGTACGGGTACCTAACTGCATATCTTCTTTTGTTTTTTTTTTGTTTTTTTTTCAGGGAGGTCTCTTTCATCTTCGTATTCTTTTATAATACCTTTATCAAGCTTACATTTCTAGTTCTTAACTCACAACCTGGGGCTATTTGGGAGGGCAGTAGGAAATTCTCGTATGATAACTGTCCTGTAATATCATTACTCAGCACAACAATGGGAAATTATCAGTGCACTTGCAATGCATAAACATATGAGAGTCTGAATTTACAAATTTCAATTCTGGAGATTAGTTAACTGAGCTCTCGAAATTATCTTGCGTCTACTCTCAGGAAATCTCTTAATAATTTTCATGACCCTTTAAAAAAGAATATTTGCATCTCAACAATATGATATCGAGGGTCACTGTCATCAAACTTTCGCATGCTTTCAAATAGTTTATCCTCATTTCAATTAACTTGCGGCAGTTGTTCCACTTATCCTCCCGACTTAGTTCATTATTTCCTTCAAGTATCTCCCAATTAAATCCTTCTTTACTACTTCCTTGTTGGCCTCTTCACTACCCCCTTCCTGTCATTCGTATTCCCATTCATCACCCTAGTAGTATTTAGTACCCAACCCTATTTTCTAAAACAAAATTTTCTGGTTATTACTATCCTCTCTCTTCTCCATTACCTGAACACTCTTTCTTTAGGCAAGTCTCTCTTAAACTACAAGTTTATCTCGTTAATTAAGGATGCATTTTTATAACTGCCTATACCTTCCCCATTCCCTTTCTACCATACAGTTAATTCCTCTAGGACATCCCTCATTTCCTTCGTTGATTATGTAGCCTTGTACTACTAGCTCAATAGTCCAGTAACGGTAAACTTCTAAAGTGCTATAACTAATGTCTTGTATATTTTCTTTACACTCACATCTTTATAAAATATATTGATAATATAGTCTACACGATAAGGAAGCTTTCATTAATAACTAACTTACTCGGTAGCGTACGTCACTCTCTTACGTTTTCTAACTAACCCTATCTTTTCTCTATCATTCAGCAACTACTATCTTGGAAGTTCTACTCTTCATACCTTACTTCCTTAAAACTTGAGTACCATCATCCTTACAACCCATTTTTTTTCTAAGTCTCATCGGTAGTACTTTAAAAGGTATTTCATGAAGATTACAGGTGGTGGATCAATACTGTCCTCAAGGATGTGTAAACATTGTTAATACCACATATCATGCTTTACCGATTACCGTCACTACATAGCATAAAACCTCTCAATTCATACTTTCTTAATAATACAAATATTTATTCCTCCTTTAACACATTATCAAAGGTGCAGATATACCTGTGACGGCATCGGGGAGTGACTTTATATCTTGTTGCTCAGCTAATGCATACGTACGATGCTGAGGACAACTCGAACTAAGCACTCTCCCCCTGCCCCTACCCTGACCTACTAGTGTCTTGGAGTCTTGCCCTGGAGGGCGCATGGATGATGAAGAACTGGCTGCGGATCCTGTGGCTGAACAGTACGCCTACCTCCTCGAAATGGGCACTCTCTAATAATATGACCTGACTGGCCGCAAACATAGCAAACATCAAAACCCAATCGGCACGATTCCCAATGTAGCTTGCCGTACTAGGTACATTGTGGTATAGATGATCTCATCTGGCCTGAATCACTCCTATACCGAGAGCCCGACTTTCTGAAACTCTAATTCGGTCCGGAATGAATAGAGCAATTGGACCTCTGACCTGCAACTCGTGGAGGTACACTAGTCGCCGACTGGCCAGAGTGTCTAGAATAAGACTGCCTCGATCCTCCTCTATAGTCGTTATCGGCACCTATGGATCTAGCCCTCTTAGTTTGCCCCTTATCAATATCACGCTCGCCCTTTTGCGGATGTTGTTGCTCTTCTAAATTCAGGGCATGGGCTTGAATGCGGGAAATATCCATCCCGTCTTGCAATGAAGCCGTTAAACAATCTTTAAATAAATGTGGCCCTAAGCCACTTACAAACCTCTGCACCCTATCCCCCATGTCGGCCACCATGGTTGGAGCATATCTAGCCAATGAATTAAACTGAAGGCCATACTCCCGGGCACTCATATTTCCTTGTTTCAAATTTAAGATCCTATCCGCTCTAGCTCGGCGGACCTCGGGTGGCAAATAGTGGCGGATTAAGGCATCGACATGTTCTTGCCAAACGGGAGGAGGCGCATTCTGTTTTCTTGATGATATCCAATTGTTGTACCATAATACCGCCACATCTCGGAGTCTATAAGATTCCAACTCCACAGATTCAGTTTCGGAAGCATGAATAATCTTCAATGTTCTCAATATTTCATCAATAAAACTTTGTGGTTCTTCATTCGGCTTTGACCCGACAAAATCCGGAGGATTCAAACTCATGAAATCACGGGCTCTAGTACAAACAGACCTGTCACTTGAACCCGAACCCTTCCGCTGTGCCTGGGCGGCTACTAACTGCGTCAATAGATGAATAGCCTCGGTCACTTGTTAGCTCAAAGTGGCCGGTAGAGGAACTGGAGGCATAGGAGCTGGAGTTGATGCTCCTTATTGTTCTTCTATAATAGGTGGGGCAGGAGAAGTATTAGATGTAGCCTCATTATGTCCTTCACCCTCTTCTACATTCATTGGTGGCTCTCTTTCTACCCGTCTTTTCATCGTAGTCTTGCCCTTCTGGGCGGCTGTAGCTTTTCCCTTTGGCGGCATTTCTGAAATGATAGCACACTATTAGGGAGGAGATAATTTTATAACACAGCTCTATCGCACAATCTCTTAAGATGAAGAGTGGTCATTTTTCCTAAATGCCCTGTAGCCTCATGTTTATTAATGTGGCGCGCAACACACCATAAATAAGATTCAACTAGACACGGCTTGTAAACACTTCCTAGGACTGAACTGCTCTGATACCACTTAATGCACGACCCGACTGGAGCCCATGACGGGTACCTGGGGCTAACCACCGAGCACCGCTCATACCATTACCTATTGTTCACATCTAGCGTCCATTCATTAATCTTATACTCAAATCATAGGAAAACCATTTCCAGTTGAAACATATTTACCTTACATACATAAGCCCTTTGACTATCAAAATAATGTACACACAATAAGGACATCGTGAGACCATACTACTCACACATACGTATCTACGAGCCTCTACTAGAGTACTAACATAAAGACGGGACAGGACCCCGTCGTGCCCAAATATATACACAAAATAACAATTCAACATAGCAACTCCGAAGTAATGGAGTGCTTCTGTAAGCCTGCTGAGTAACTCCTAGGAATCTGGGTCACCTCCCTGTCTACCGGTGGGCATGAACACAGCGTCCAAAGAAAAGGACGTCAGTACGAAATATGTACTGAGTATGTAAAGCATGAGTAGTAACATAAGTAAACATGAAGGGCTGCGTATAATAAAAGATCAAATACCTTTTTGATATGTTTGTCATGCTTACTTTACCTTTTCTTAAGGGTCGCGGAATGCACATACATATACATATCATAGCACCGTATCCACTCATACACATTAAACATTATCCGTATTCAGCCACATAGTGGCTCGACAATATCCGTATTCGGCCACGTAGTGGCTCGACAGTATCACATATATGTCTTCCCTACCCGGCCATAACAAGGCTCGGTATATCTCGTCATCATCATTGCCATCACTACGGAAATCTTTTATCATCACATACATCTCATAAGCTTATCATAACTTTTCATAGAGCATGCATTTGAATTTAAAGACAATCTATGAAAATCATATCATATTCGTAACGTGAACTTCATAAAAATATCGTATGATAGGCTTTATAATCTCTATACTTAGGCTCATCATTACCATTATCGTATCTATGGCATATCTCTTACCTTTATCTCATATAAAACCCCCTATGAACATTGACTCGTAATGTTTTGGAACATTGGTCATAGGGCATACGTTAGAGCTTATAGACAATCTATGACAATATCGGGGTGACATAAGGTCGTGAACCCCCGATTACATTATGGAGTGATCATATTCATCATATCTCTCCTTGAAGGGACTAACATTTTAAGGTGAGTGTACACAAGGAAAAGCATCAATGGAACCATACTTAGGATCATTACCTTCATGGACATCGTATATTACTATAGGATTCTCTATACTTAAACTCATCATGATTATGATCATGCTCGTATTGTATCACTTTTCTTTAGAATGTGCGTATGTAGCTCATTATAGTCATGGACTCATAATTTCCGTTATTTAGGAAGATCACAGAAAAATAGGACGATTCATGCCATAGGAATCACACCTTACTAATGCTAGAGAAAATTGGGCAGCATTTCCTTTTTTTATACAACTTTCCTCATTTTACATATCAACTCCCAAACATCCATAACAACATTCACTATATTATAATCAACAATCATCATTCATCTATATTATCCACATTTCACAATTTCACTTCAATTCCTTCATAATCATGGTCATTGTTCACTATTGCATTTTCTCACATATAGTCCTTATCCCATGTTCTAAATATCACTTATAGCATACTTATAATCGCAACATATCAAGGAATATGACTCAATCCAAGCTATTACACAAAAATGACACTATTCCCATATTTATGACCTATTTTCTATACCCTTCTACAACCCAAGTGTTTCAACTTCTCAATACCTTAAACAACATGGGAATACCATAAAACGTACCTTAGATGGTGTAGGAATAAGCCTTTGGTGGAAATACTCTTCTTCCACCCAAAACCCTAGTTCACTTCCATTGGAATTTCTTGGCTTGGATGAACTTCAATGAGTTTCATACACTTGATTTTGTTGGTTTGATGAAGTTGATCACAAATCTCTCTTTGGTTCTTCTGGATGAAGAGTGGAGAGGGTTCTAGAGAATTCTTGAAGTGTGAAGTGAGGAAATGAAATAAATGAAATGAGGTTGGTCCCTTATATCAACTTAAAAATTGGACCTGACTCGGATATACGGACCAACATACGGTCCGTATCTTTTATACTGGCCGTATGTCTGGCCGTATGTTTGGTCCCTTGGAGGTCCCATTCTGGGCAGAACATACGGCCAGTATATTTTATCAGCGATGGCCCGCAAGAAAGCTACAGCTGCCCAAAAGGGCAAAAGAGTGGCCGGTGAGGCCACTAGCCATACTCGGCAGGCCACGAGGGTCCAAGATGAGATTCAACATGAGGGGTCATCTGAGAAATCGCATACCCCGCCCCCAGCACGTGCCCCAGTTCCTCAGCCGGATGCACGGGCCAGGACGTGAGGGATGCTATACTGTTACTGACTAGATTAGTAGCCGTCCAGGCTCAGCGACAGGGAGTTAGTGTTGACCAGGTAGATAGGACTAGTAGTTCAAGGGTTAAGACATTCTTTGGGTTAGGTCCTCCAGAGTTTTTCGTGATAAAGCAAAATATGGACCCCCAGGATTTTATTGATGGTGTGCAGAGGACTTTGAAGGTTATGTACGCGGATAAGGTCAAGTCTGTGGAGTTGGCTTCGTATAGGCTCCGCGATATTGCAGTACAGTGGTATCAAACTTGTAAGTTGTCTAGGGGAGAAAATGCCCCTCCAGCTGTGTAGCGAGAGTTCTTAGATGCTTTTATTCACCATTATCTACCTCCTGAGGTCAGGCGTGCCCAAGCAGATAGATTTCTACGTCTTGAGCTGGGCAGTATAAGTGTCCAGGAGTATTGCGTGTACTTCGATTCCTTAGCTAGATATGCCCCAGCCATGGTGGCTAAGATAGAGGATAGAGTTCATTGCTTTGTGGCTGGTATAGGGCCATATTTGATAGATGCTTGTACGACTGTTGTATTATAGCCAGGCATGGACATCTCCCGTATACAGGCATATGCACAGAATCTGGAAGACCACAAGCGTCAGAGGAGGACAGATCGTAACCGTGACAGGGGCCATGGTAAGAGGGCTAGGACTATAGAGATCGGGGGTGGGTCTAGGGGAGGACATAGACCGCAGTGTTCCCAATATCCGTTTCATTTAGCAGGGAGTGCACCTCTACGGTTTTTTCAGGTCCGAGGTTTGATCGGCCTTCAAATTCCGGAGCGGGCTAGAGTTCTAGAGCATCAGACTCTCAGTACAGACCAGATTCAAGCAAGATGAGGCCCCTTTTGCCGCGATGTACCAAGTGTGGCAAGTTACATGTAGGTCAGTGTCGGCTGGGCTGAGATGGTTGCTGTGCTTGTGGTCAGTCAGGCCACAGGATGCGAGAGTGCCCGATGAGGATTGGTATAGGTATGGTTCTGCCTACAGGGTCTGTGGTTGGCTCTTCTTCTGCATTGCGCACTTCAGGGAAAGTTTTTCATACGTCAGCAAGGCGAGGTAGAGGGAGGAGTGGAACATCCAGCTCGAGCGGTCCTCAGCACCGCGTGTATGCATTGGCTGGTAGACAGGACTGTTAGACGTCTCCTGATGTTGTTACAAGTCTATTATCAGTTTCCTCCCATGATGTTTATGCACTAATTGATATAGGTTCCACTTTATCATATGTTACGCCTTTTGTTACCGACATGTTTGGGATAGAGCCCGAGTTGATTAAACCTTTTGAGGTGTCTACGCCAGTTGGTGACCCGATTACAGCTAGGCAAGTATACCGAGACAGTGTTGTTATAGTTTGTGACCGTCATACCGTAGCGAATCTTATTGAGTTAGATATGATTGATTTTGATGTCATTATGGGCATGAACGGTTGGCTTCTTGTTATGCTAATGTTAATTGTAGAGTAAAGATGGTTCGATTCCAGTTTCCAGGAGAGCCAGTCCCAGAGTGGAAGGGCAATGTTGCTTCGCCTGGGGGTAGGTTTATTTCCTACCTTAAGGCAGAGAAGATGATTAGAAAAGGGTATATTTTTCACCTAGTTGGAGTTCAATATATGCAAGTAGAGTCGCCGACTCTTCAGTTTGTTCCTATGGGTAATGAGTTCCCAGAAGTGTTTCCAGACGAGCTTCCAGGCATTCCCCCAGAGTGGGAGATTGATTTCACTATTGACCTATTACCAGACACTTAGCCAATATCTATTCCTCCTTATACGATGGCAGCTACCGAGTTGAAGGAATTGAAGGAGCAGTTGAACGATTTGCTTGAGAAGGGCTTTATAGGCCTAGTATAGCGCAGTTGGGAGCGCCGGTGTTATTTGTAAGAAAGAAGGATGGCTCTTTGTGAATGTGTATTAATTATAGAAAATTGAATAAAATGACTGTAAAGAACAAGTATCTGCCCCCGAGGATCGATGATTTATTCGATCAGTTGCAAGGCTCAAATATTTCTCGAAGATAGACTTGAGATCATAATATCACCAGGTCAGGGTAAAGGAAGAGGACATTCTGAAGATGGTATTCCGGACTAGATATGGCCACTATGAGTTTCGTGTTATGTCGTTCGAGCTAACTAATGCCCTAGCAGTATTCATGGATTTAATGAATTGTATATTCAAGCCCTTTCTATATTTGTTCGTGATTGTGTTCATAGATGATATTCTAGTTAATTTGCCGTCAGAGGCTGATCATACATAATATCTACGGATAGTGCTTGGAATTCTTCGCGGTAGAGAGTGGTATGCTAAGTTTTCCAAGTGTGAGTTCTGGTTGAACTCTGTGGCTTTTCTAGGTCACATTATTTCGGAGGAAGGCATTAGAATGGATGGCCAAAAGATTGAGGCTGTGAAGAATTGGCCAAGGCCCACCGCACCAACAGAGATACCTAGTTTCTTGGGCTTGGCAGGCTATTATAGAATGTTTGTAGAACGAGTTTCCTCTCTTTCAACCCCATTGACTAAGTTGACTCCGAAATCGGCTAAGTTCTAATGGACATATGCTTTGAGCAGAGTTTTCAGACATTGAAGGATAAGTTGACTTCAGCACCAGTTTTGACTCTTCCAAAAGGAACAAATGGCTATATGGTATATTATGATGCTTCAGGTGTTGGATTGGGCTGTGTGTTGATGCAGCATGGTAAGGTTGCCGCTTATGCTTCTAAGCAGTTGAGAAAGCACGAGAAGAATTATGCAACCCATGATCTTGAGTTAGCGGCAGTGATTCATGCTTTGAAAATATGGAGGCACTACTTATACGGTGTCTATGTTGATATTTATACTAATCATAAAAGTCTCCAGTACATCTTTAAGTAAAAGGATTTGAATTTACGCCAAAGCCGATGGCTAGAGTTGCTAAAGGATTATGATATGAATATTCTGTACCATCCTGGGAAAGCTAATGTAGTAGTCGATGACCTTAGTTATAAATCCATGGGTAGCTTGTCATATGTACCACCACATAAAAGAGAAATGGTCCGTGAAGTTTATCAATTAGCTAGCCTCGGAGTTCGATTGGTAGATTCAGGTGATGCAGGTGCTACTGTTCAAGACACAGCGGTGTCATCTTTGGTAGTAGAGATAAAAGAGCGTCAGTATGGGGATTCTGTTTTAGTTCATTACCGAGATACATCACCTCAGAAAGAAAAGATACCCTTTGTGATGATAGGTGATGGAGTACTCAGGTATCGAGGTAGACTATGTGTTCCTAATGTTGCAAGACTTCGTTAGCAGGTTATGTGGGAGGCACATTACTCCTGCTATTCTATTCATCCAGGCTCAACAAAGATGTACCATGATCTGAAAGAATTTTATTGGTGGGATGGTATGAAGAGAGATATAGCAGAATTTGTTGCTCAGTGTCCCAATTGTCAGCAGGTCAAAATAGAGCACTAGAAGCTTGGAGGTCTATTGCAGTCTATGGAGATTTCTACATGGAAGTGGGAGGTGATTAATATGGACTTTACTACAGGGTCACCGCGCACTCAGCGGAAGTGTGATTCGATATGGGTCATAGTTGATAAGCTTACAAAGTCAGCTCATTTTCGGCCTGTCAGAACTACTTATGTAGCTGAGGATTACGCGAAGCTTTATCTCAAGAAAATTATACGACTTCATGGAGTTCCCACAATCATTATTTCAGATAGGGGAGCACAGTTCACAACTAAATTCTGGAAGTCTTTTTTGCAGGGATTGGGGACTCAGGTGAGTCTTAGTACTACATTTAACCCCAGACAGATGGATAGGCAGAGCGTACTATACAGACCCTTGAGGATATGCTTAGAGCCTATGTACTTGACATTCAAGGCAGTTGGAATGACCATTTGCCTCTTATCGAGTTTGTATACAACAACAGTTACCATTCCAGTATTCAGATGACTCCGTATGAGGCCTTAAATTGGTAGAGATGTAGGTCGCCCGTAGGATAGTTCGATATCGGGGAGAATTAGTTAGTAGGCCCAGACTTAATTCAGTAAGCAGTTGATAAGGTGAAAGTGATTAGAGAGAGATTGCTAACAGCTCAGAGTCGACAAAAATCCTACGCGGATAATCGGCGACGCAAGCTAGAGTTTGAGATAGGCGATTGGGTTTTCTTGAAGGTTTCGCCTATGAAGGGAGTGATGAGGTTTGGGAAGAAGGGTAAGTTGAGCCCTCGATATATTGGGCCGTATAAGATCATTCGTACTATGGGCACGGTGGCATATGAGCTAGAATTGTCTTCTGAGTTACAGTCGGTACATCCAGTATTTCATGTATCTATGTTTCGTAAATGAATCGGAGATCCTTCAAGAGTGTTACTAATGGATGATATCCAGGTGACCGAGCAGTTATAATACGAAGAAGTTCCAGTTCCTATATTGGACAGGCAGGTCCGTCGGTTGCTAACCAAGGATGTAGCCTCCGTTAAAGTCTTGTGGAGGAATAAGAATGTTAAGGAAGTGACATGGGAAGCGGAAGAGGCAATGAAGACTAAGTACACGCAATTGTTTCCAGACGTACAAGAGGTTCAGTCTGAAGCATCATCGCCCCAGGTATTATCTCATTTCAGTTATCCTGATTGGTCGTGTGAGACCATGGTATTGTATATTATAATATGTGGCCCTGTGTGGCATTATTTTTGGTTGCTATGTGTAGGACAGACCGGTATGAGTACAGAGGAAACTCTGCCGAAATTTTTATAACCTAGGACCGTTCGAACATTCAAGGACAAATGTTCCTAAGGGGGGAAGAATGTCACACCCCTCATTTTCGTAGTGGTAGAACCTATGGTTTCCTAGTCGAGTATGGCCTTGGAATAGATACTCCAGCCCGATTTGGAGACAGAAAGTGCCTTACCCTATATACAAGGGTACCAGCAGGTATTCCTGGTAATTTACAAAGTTAGAAGTTGAACGAATCGAATCGACGCGATCGGAACTGAATCAGAGAAAATCTGCAGACACCAGTCATCGTCGATGATTTTTCGACATGGCCAACGGACCGTCGATGTGCGGCGTCGATAGGGTTCTGCAGCCTTGATTCTGCAGGTGCAGGTCGACGGACCGTCGACACATCGACGGGTCGTCGACCCTCTCATCGAACCGGACCGCTGTAGCCTTTTTAATTCCGACTATAAATATGTGGTTCATGACTTATTTATCATTTTCCACAATTCCAAGTCAGATAAAGCCCTAATATATTCTCTCTCAATACTTCCTATCATATTAATGGAGATTTGATAAGATTCGAGCCTTGTAAAACCTGTGCTTGTGAAGAAGAAGGTTGTTTCTAGGGTTTCTTCAAGGTTGTGAAGCTTAGGAAGTTGGAGTTGAAGAGAATCTTGGAATCTTAGACCCCTAAAGGTATGTAAATGATCTCTACCCTTGTATTTGTGTTTATTATCAAGGGTTTTAGTGATTCTATGTAAAGAGAGGGTATTTGTGGAAGTGGTAAGTTGATGAAGGGAAATGTAGTGACTTGAGGCTATTTGAAGAGATGATGGGGATAAATTTGAGTATATATTTATATATAAGTGTTGTTATTGTTGTTTTGGTTAATTTTATTGAATGGGAAGTTGAAGAGTTGTAAGCTTACAAAGGAAAATTATTATCTATAAGTCAATAAGCTTTACATGTATTTGACGATGGTTAGTAAGCGAGGTTAATAGTCTAATTGAGGCCTATGTTACTTTAATTGTATATTTACAAGTTCAAGATCTAGAAGTTGGGCAATTTAATTTAATATACGTCAAGGTATGTTAAGGCCACTCCTTCCTTCTTTTGGCATGATCCAATGATATGATCCAACAATCGAGTAAGCGAGCTTCCATATTACTCTAATCTTAGGAGCATTAGAAGTACTTCAGTCTTTGATGTTCATGTACCCCGTTTATGAGTGATCCTTCTGTTCATGGGTCCAGCCTTATGTAGCCAGTTCTATGCATACAGTTTACTCATGCATTACATTCATTATATATATTTATGTACACTGACCCGTGACCAGAAGGCGTTATATATGGGAATATTAGATATATATAAATTATGAAAAGAGATACAGGCGTTATATACACATTACCACTATGATGATGATATGAGAATCAGGCTGCATGTACCGCAACAATGTATATGATGATGGCCGCATAGAGGCCGATATGATATGAGAAAAGAGACAGGCCTTATATACGCACATATATTAGGCATGATATACACACACATATATAGATGTATGACATTGTTTGATAGGCATGAGCATACATATTATGCGCCCACAGTGGCATTGTCAGTTACACAGATTTATGCAGATACTAGTTCATACACGTACATGCAGATAGTCATTTCAGCTTATGAGTTCAGATCTTATTCATGATTCTTGTATATACATATGTTGTTCGTATGCCTTACATACTCAGTATATTATCTGTACTGACTCCCCATTGCTCGGGGGGCTGCGTTCATGCCCATAGGTACAGGTAGACAGACAGGTAGTCCAGCTCAGTAGGACTTCTAAATCTAGCAGTGTCAATGCACTCAATTTGATTCGGAGCTACAATCAATTTTTGTATGCCACCCTTTTGAGATGTGTATGCATATAGGTATGACAGGGCCCTGTCCCGTCCTTTCTACAACTTTCATTCCAGTAGAGGTCTGTAGACAGTTCTATGTACTAGTCAGATGATGTAGCCTTATCGACTTCTATTCTTTTGTGTATAGTATATGTAGCGGCCTAGCTGGTCCGGACTGTTCTTCAGTATGTACGTGTATATACAGATTGTACAGAGTCTTGATATTTCCCTTTTATGAGATCAGTTCATGCCATTTATGGGCCCTTAATGTTCAGTATATTTTAGATACGTGTTTAGGGGTGTTTGGTCGCCAGAGGTCAGACACTCGTCACGACTCATCGGTTTGGGTCGTGTCATGTTTATCTTGTTGATTATATACTTATATGCGTGAACTAATCTTATTCAGCCTATGATGCTTACCAGTACATTGTATTTGTACTGATACTACCTTGCTGCACCCTTTTTGAGTGCAGATTATATTCCAGAGATTTCATCCAGATTAGATCTCTAGCTTGAAGCTAGTTAGCTCGATCAAATCCAAGGGTGAGCTTCTATCCATGCCATGCCACTTGAAGATGTCTCTTTCTAGATGTTTATTTTTATTCCAGACATTATTTGTTATTTTAGTTGAGATATACTTCATTCTTTAGACATCGTTGGTTACAGTCCTTGTACGATGACTTTATGATCTTGCGGGTGTAATAGTTGAGACTTCCGCACTTATATTATCTATTAATTATGAATTTTTTTAGTTATTTATTTATTCACATAAGCGTTGATTGTTTAAGTATGAATGATTAAAGAAGTTAGAATTGGCTAATGATTAATGGGTTAACGGGTAAGGGTTCGCCTACTAGTGATAATAAGATAGGTGCCCGCACGATCGGTAAGTAGGGTCGTGACATTTGGTATTAGAGCCTAGGTTGAAGGACGGTCCGAAGCACAAGACTGTTAGCCAGAGTCTGAAACTCCATGGTTGAAGGACGGTCCGAAGTGATCAACTTAGCTAAACTATCAATACTCACTGCCTTTCAGCTCAATGCATCAGCTACCACATTATTTTTTCCTAGATGGTATAGAATGGCTATATAATAATCCTTAAGCAGCTCCATCCATCTACGATGTCTAGAATTGAGATCTCTCTGGTTAAACACATGTTGTAGACTGTGGTGATCACTGAATACCTCACGAACCCCATACAAGTAATGCCTCCAAATCTTCAAAGTGAAGACTATTGCTGCCAACTCGAAATCATGATTAGGGTAGTTCTTCTGATAAATCTTCAACTGCCTAGAAGCATAAGCAATAACCTTGCAATCTTACATCAACACGGGCCCCGAACCAACATGCGATGCATCACAATATGTGAAGAAATCCTTACCCTCCACGGGTAATGCCAAATCGGAGTTGTAGTAAATAAGGTCTTGAGCTTTTGGAAGCTCTCTTCACAAGCATAGGACCACTGGAAAGGTACCTCATTTTGAGTCAATCGAGTGAGGTGAGAAGCAATCGAAGCAAACCCATTCACAAATCGATGAGAGTAACTCGCCAAACCCACAAAGCTACAAATATCAGTCATTGATCTGGGCCTCGCCTAATCCTTAACAGCCTCAATCTTCTTAGGATCAACCATAATTCAGTCCTTTGACAGCACGTGGCCCAAGAATGCCACAGAATCAAGCCAAAACTCAAACTTAGAAAACTTGGCTTATACTTCTTTTCCTTCAATAAACACGAGAACAATCCTTAAATGACGCTTATGCTCTTCCTTGTTTCGGGAATACACCAAAATATCATCAATGAAGACTATGACAAAGGAATCTAGGTATGGCTTGAAAATGCAATTCATCAAATCCATGAAAGATGTTGGGGCCTTCGTAAGCCTAAAAGACATAACAAGGAACTCGTAATAACCATAACAATAATAAAAGGCAGTTTTCAAAATATCTTCGGCCCCAATCTTCAACTGGTGATAGCCTGACCTCAAATAAATCTTGGAGAACACTAAAGCACCCTGAAGCTTGTTGAGCTAGTCATCAATGCGAGGAATAGGATACTTGTTTTGAACGGTGACCTTGTTTAACTGGCGGCAATCAAGACATATCCACATCGACCCATCTTTCTTCTTCACAAAAAGCACAGGAGCGCCCCAAGGGGAGACATTCGATCTGATTAAACCCATACTAAAAAGATCTTGCAATTGCTCCATTAACTCTCTCAACTTGGCTGGTGCCATCCAATATGATGAAATAGAAATAGCGCAAGTGCTCGGCTCTAGATCAATGCAGAAGTCAATGTCACGATTGGATGTCATAACAAGCAAAGACTCAAGTGATGGAGTGTCAGCACTGGTATAATGAATATGCACCAAGTAGGCCAAACACCCTTTATCAACTAACTTTTTGGCTCGGAGGTAGGAAATAATGTAACGACCTGATTAGTCGTTATAGTATTTTTGAAACTTTGACCCTTTCTCGAGCTTGGTTAGCTCACTTTTGACTTGATGGGACTGTTGACATGCTTCCCAAGGTACTCGGGGTTGATTTTTGTGACTTTTTTGGAAAAATTAGCTTTAAACAAAAAAAGTTGACTCAAAATTGATTTTTGGGTAAACGAATCTTTTTTAGAAATCTGTCATTTTCAAGAGGTCTGGATGGTCATTTAAAAATTGTGTCAATATCTGGTTCGGTTCCCAATACACTTGGGTGCATTTTAGGAATTGGATTGGGAAGTTGAAATTGAGGTATCGGGGATTGACTCGGTCAACGAGACCTCCATTGAGAATTCTGAGGCCACGAGTGCGTCCGTAATGTGTTTTTATTTGTGTCTGTGTATGTGTTTTGTGAGAAGGTGACCTCGGGAGTTAGTTTGAAATTCGGGTTGAGTTGTGAAAATTTGAAGTTAGGGCTTATACCCAAATTTGGGGGTTTTTCCTAGAATCCGAAATTGAGTGAATTGTTGATTATTCTAGATTGATAATGATAGGAATTGATCACCTAGAGGTTTATAAACCCTATTCCATAGGTTGGGGATTTGAGTCTTGATAGAAGTAGGGTTTGTTTTGATGTTCTCCTTGATTCTAGTCCCATAATTTGAACATGCTTACACTTTCTTGATCTCGAGGCTCAAAGGAAAGGAAAGGCTAAGGAGTGATTATTGGTGCTATTGCTATTCGGCCTTCCAGGTAGGTTACGATTTACTCTATGGTGAGACTTCATTTAGCGAAGCATATATTTAGATAATATTGTCGAATAAAGCATTTAAACCTTCTGGTACAAAGTTGGGTTGGATATTTGTCTTAGGTTGGGCCATGTTGTGTGATTGGGGTTAGCAACTGCTACGCTCAAACTACACCTATTAATGGTATAACTCGGACGTTGTCACTTATAGTAACCCAACGAGGTTGGGGTCGAATCCCACAGAGAATATGGTGTGAAAAGTTTAATAAACAAGTATTATACTAATCTTGCGGTTCTGGTTGTTACACCTCAGAAATTTCATGTCGTCGTGTAGTGAATAAACCAATGCGAGCTTAATGGTAACAGGAGTTTCTTAAGACTATAAGACGGATATTTAGTGGTTTTAGAATGCATACGTTAAGATTTTGAAGTCATATGAATTGACAAAAATAAGGTTAGTAAGGGCAAGTAGAGTATAAGTGGGATTTGTGAAAGGTTTCGTAATTTATTGCGTTAAGAATTGTTTTGTAAGGCCTTGAGCGTGAGTTATAGGGATGTTTAGATCATTGATGAAGTACTAAACAAGTGTTAAGAAGGTTGTATAAATATTGGAGATCAAACGAAACGACGAGAACAACTTCGGAAGAACTGTGAGTTACACGACCACATTATACGGCCCGTGGAATTTTATGCGGACCATATAATGGTCCGTATAACCCAACAGCAATGATGTTTTCCATGGTCGTGAGCCACGAACACTTATACGGACCGTATAAGTGGTCTGCATAAGTCCCGACGGACTAATTAAGTTTCTACTATAAATACATGTTCCCACTTTATTTTCTCATTCCTTTCCGCTTCTCCACTTCTCTCAAAACTTCTAGAATACTCCATACATATCATTTCAAGAATACAAGGGGAAATCAAGGGTTAATACCATAAATTGAAGTGAATAGAGTGCAAGGAAGCTCTTTGGAGTTGCTAGAGTCAAGAAATCCTTTGGAAGTTGAAGCTAGGGTTTTCTTCAAGTGAAGTATTGCCACCCAAAACCCGTTCATACGCATTCAAAGGTGAGTTTTATGATTATTCCATGTTGGCTAAAGTATTGAAAAGTTGAAACACTTGGATTATGGAAGAAGATGGGAAAATGGGTTACGAAAGATGAAATTAGTGGCAATTGTGAATAGTAGATTAATATGAATCATTAATATAGATATGTTATGACAATAAGTACGCTATAAATGACATTTAGAACGTGGGGTAAGTATTGTATGTGAGAAAACGCGATAGTAAACTATAACCACAATTATGGAGAAATTATGAAATGCGGATGATGTAGATGAATGATGATTGTTGCCGATTATATTGTGAATGTTGTTATGGATGTTTGGGAGTTGATATATGATAGGGAGAAAGTATTATAAACAAAGGAAACGCTGCCCAATTTTCTTTAGCTTTAGTAAGCACGTTTAACTAATCGATTAGCTAATGTTAATGCGAATTCTCTTGAAGGTAAAAACCTGGGCATTGAAGGAGAACAAGCAAGAGATAGATTAGTTAACCGAAAAAGGTATGTGAGGCTAGTACTTTCTTTCTATGGCATGAATCTTATGGCATGATTCTTCCTTCTTCTTCATGAATCCTCTACATCCCGGAAATCTAATAGCCTATGTTCATGAATAGCCACATGAGATAAGAGATACATTATGAGCCTAATAATGATGATGATGACCTTAAGTCTAAAGATTCTAGAGTTCATGATATGATATTCCTACAAAGCTATTTATGTTGTTTACCTTATACACTCACCTTATAGCCTAATAATGATGATGATGACCTTAAGTCTAAAGATTCTAGGTGAGACAGAATGCTTATAAATGCTCCATAACGGAATCGGGGGTTCACGACCCTATGTCACCTCGATAGTTGTACAGTTTGTCTTGAGTCCTATGCATGATTCATGATAAGTATGTGATTATGATACTGCACCGTGCCTATATGTCCGGGCAGACACCGCTAAGGTGGGCAGCGTATACACCATGTCTAGATGGCATGGGCAGACACCACTAGTGTGCGACATGAGATGGTACCCCGGACGAGGGAGGCCTGGACGTAGGCTAATGATTATCACACCGTACATATATGGATGGGCAGCTTATACATTTATGCATATATTATATGATGACGATTATGAAGTAAGCCAGCATGTATTATTTCATTTATAAGTGACAGTCAGATACAATTGCTCCTTATTTGATGCTTCCTTTATCTCATTAACGTATTATTATTACTTATGTCTCTCATACTCAGTACAATGTTCGTATTGACATCCGTTTTCTTTGGACGCTGGGTTCATGCCCACAGGTAGACAGGGAGGTGAGCTTGATCCAGACTCGTAGGAGCTGTTAGCTGATTTGAGAGCACTCCATTGTTCCGAAGGTGCCTTTAATTATTCTTTTGTGTACATATGTATATTTTAGGCACGACGGGGTCATGTTCCGTCCATATGTCTAGTACTCTGGAAGAGGCTCGTAGATACGCAGGCGTGGGTTATATGGTCCCACGATGTTGCCATTGTATATGTATATATATATATATATATATTATCATTTTGATAGCCGAAAGGCTTATGTATATAAAAGTATTTATGTTCTCAAATGAAAAATGAATTTTCTTATGATTCGAGTACGATGAGTAATAGAATGAGTGGTGCTCGGTGGTTAGCCCCGGGTACCCGTCACGGCCCCTAGTCGGGCCGTGATAAAAGTGGTATCAGAGCAGTTCAGTCCTAGGAAGTGTCTACGAGCCGTGTCTAGTAGAGTCTTGTTTATGGTGTGTTGCGCACCACACTAATAAACAGGAGGCTATGGGGCATTTAGGAAAAATGACCATCTTTCATCTTAAGAGATCGTGCGATAAAGCTGTATTATATGATTTTCTCCTCCCTAATAGTGTGCTATGATTTCAGAAATGCCACCAAAGGGAAAAGCTACAGCCGCCCAGAAGGGCAAGACTACAATGAAAAGGCGGGTAGAAAGAGAGCCGATAATGAATGTAGAAGAGGGTGAGTCACAAAGAAGACACGTGGGACAAGGCAGACTAGCTCGGTAAAAGGACAGAAAGTGCACCACATTCCCGGGGTTAGGATAGGCTTGAACGGCGCTTGGAAGTATTTGGTGAACTAGTTGATACTGAATATGTATGTATATATAAATGTATAAGATATCCCGCATATGACTGTATCGGTGGCGTGCAAGCCCCAACCGAGACTACGGGAGGAAAGGTATTGATCACGCAAAGGTGCCAAAGTACGAGTGACAACAAGAATAAACGGTTCAAGTGCGGCGAGTGAATTGTTATTATTTTACTATAGATTGAGGTCGGAAATTCCAGTATAACGACACTCGGAGGAGGAGAAGGTTAAGAAAACCTTAGTAAGTGAAACCCCCGCGAGAAATTAATGGTAAAAGTACGAGCACCAACACATGAAGTCAAAGACAAGTGTAGTTGTATTGAGAGAGAGAGAGAGATTAAAGAGGAGAGATGATCTGAGAAAGACATGGTTAATATGTCAGCCCAGTAGATTAGAAAACCCACGACACGGGAAGAAGATCCATGTAAAAACCGAGAAGTTTGATTATGGAAGGAATGAGGTAAAGGATAAGGAGTGAGCATGAAGGAAGGGGACTTATTAACGTAGGGCCAGCGTTCGGAGCTAACTCAATTGGCCTACGGCCTACGGGCAACCTAAGTCCCTAAAATGGATATGTTAAGCGACGTGTGAGATAATTACAAAGGAGACCTCCCCGAAGTATTATAATACACTATGAGGCCAGTTTAACATTCGAGGACGAATGTTCTAAAGGGGGGGAGAATGTTATATCCCGTATTTTTGAACGTCAGATTATTTGCTGAGGTGGGACCCACACATCGAGAATTTTTTTTGGGACATCTGAAAATTCATATGAATCACATATGAGAAGTTAAACACAACTCAAGAAGGACCCTTGGGCCAAATCAAAGTGGAAGTCCTCCAAACGAATACTTTTAAGAAAACGTTTTCGGGTGATCTGCCTTCAAGGGGCAAAAACGGTATTATAAGTTTGGAATTTGGAAAAGTACCAAGAAATAGAAGTTGTAGATAATTGAATTAGCTTTCCAACCATAGGTCGTGGGTCCCCAGGTGACTTCGGTACAAGGAGATATGAACGTTTTAAGGTCGAAAGGTCAGTGGGCTAGGCCCAACTCGGGACCAAACCGAGTTGGCCCAAAAAAATCAAAAACAATAATAAGGCCCAAATTTGTGAGGCCCAACCGGCCATGGTTATGGCCCAAGCCCATATTAAATAAAATTTGGTCAATAAATAAGATGACTAAGTCATCGTATTCCACATAATGTTCTAGAAATTTCAAGAAAAGCAAGAACAAGAGAGAGAGGAGAAAAACTTAAGGCCATTTCGGCCAAGAGCAATTTTCACAAGAAATATTTGCAAAAATTCTCCAAAAATCATTTTCTACCAAGTAAAGGGTGCTTAACAAGGTGGAATTGTTGTTGGAGCAAGAAAGATTCAAAATCATACAAGTTGTCAAGTTGTAGTCAAGTGAGAAGTTGAAGAAGAAAGGTGAGTTTTGATCTTGTTTTATGTGTTATATATGGTTTATATGTGTTGTAGTACGCTAAAATGGATGAAATTCATAAAGGAGAGAAATATAGTATATGGCCGTGTATATATATATGTGTGTAGGAGTCATGCTTCAATTATTTTAATTAGTGTTTAGTTGTTATTGTTGTGAATGATATGTGGAAAATGGAAGTTGAATGAGTTTGAAGAGATTGTAGTGGTGTATACATGTTGGAGCCGTGTGAGTGTGCATGGTATATGTGGCCGTGTATACTTGATGTATAGTCGTGTATATTGGTGAGTTGTGAAAGAATAATGAGCGATTTGTAATTAATATCTTAATCGTTGTGTTGTAGATGTTATATCGCAAATAAAGACTTGATAAGTTTGGTGAAGTATTGGCAATTGGAAGTTTGTGTAAATTGAAAATAATGTTTTTGTATGGAAGACATGTAATGATATTACTATGATGTTGTTGGAATATATGTATTATAAGGTTATTGTTGTTTCATTGGAATTGGATAGTATTGAAGGAGGTAGTATGTTAATTGAAGTGTTGGAATATACCTTGAATGGAATATGTAAATTTTTAGTGTGATTGTTGAATTATGTTAATAGTTTGGCCGGGTTTGAATTCCCGGATTGTGATTGATGAGAATTTGGCTATGTTGAATGTTGAGGATGGTATATTTACAGAGGAAGTGCTGCCGAAATTTCGGTAGCCAAGTGGTTCCTTAAGATTCTAACTCTAAGTATACTAATGAGAGTTTTGGTAAAAATGACCAATTTGCAGATTTTGACGAAATTGTGACGTGAATTTGGAATAGCAAAAGGAGCGGAAAGAGGTATGTAAGGCTTCATCCTTCTTTCTATGGCATGTCTTAGATGTAATAAGTCGGGTACGAGCCTCGGGGACAACCCCAGTCCCCCGAATCCGCACCTAAAGTTTTCCACTTTTTGTTCAATAGAATTGAACTAGAAAGTGTACAAATGATGGAAAAACCTCTTAAAACCTTAGAACTTGCATAAGTGGGACCCGATTACCCTAGAACTCTCACAAGTAATGACATGACACGTAACATATGTAAATCATATACGCCACCCCATCCGGCCCGAGGTGGGCCCGTTATTCTCGGATTTGCCTTACAGTCTTACTTGACTTACTTGAAGTGAATCCAAAGGGAACCTTTGATCCCGATTTCGTTACCAAATGATAAGTACTATGACTCCTCTAACGAGGGCACTTCTATGACGATAATGATAACAATGATGTTAGATAAGAGGATATGCCTATGATACGCACTACCGGAACGACTCTATGACCAAGATGACTAAGCTAAGTATCTTATGTAGACATGAAAATGATAAACTAATTTTTGAATCTTATTTATATTTCCTTAGCTATGACATTATTTTCTAAAGATTTCACAGCCTATGAACTGACATCGACGATGCCCCGATTTCATTCTATGTTTATTTTAATATTATTCTCCGTTGATAGTCTCACCTTAAAACACTCGTCCCTTCAAGGTGAGACAAAGCGATCACGAGTATTCCATAGTGTAATCGGAGGTCACCGACCTTACGTCACTCCGATGGCTACATGATCTTTCTTTGGGATCCCTTACATGCTTATATGGTATATGTATATAAGGTATGAATATGTATATAAAACATGTATATGTGTATAAGATATGTATATGTACATGATACACGCAGATGTATATGATAAAAGATCCAGAGCGCTATAGACGCTCATATATGTACATGATATACGTATATGTATACGATGAAAGAGCCAGAGCGCTATAGACGCTGATATATGTACGTGATGTATGCATACGTATACGGGGAAGATGGAAATAAGGGCAGCGCGTTATATACGCATATCCACCTGATCAGTTGGCATTACATGACATGATATCGTCCCGGACGCGGGATGCCCGGACGTGGGATGTGTATATTTATGGTTAAATGGATCGGCTGCCGACGCCTCGGCAATATGACATGTGCTACATTTATAGATATATATGAACAAGAAAATATTTTCAAAGGAAAGCTAAGCATGCATGGCATCTGCCCAAGGGCACTTATATGTACAGGTTATGTTTCTATCCCAGGACATGTGTTATAACTCTTTTATGTCATTATCCGCGTTTTATATTTTCCGTATATTACTATTCATGCCTTACATACTCGGTACACTATTCGTACTGACGTCCCTTCTTGTGGACGCTGCGTTTCATGCCGCGCAGGTCAGCAGACAGGCGGATTTGATCCGTAGGAGCTCTACCAGCCATACTTGACAGCGCTCCAGTTATTCTGGAGCCTCACTTCCGTGGTACTATTTTGTGTATATATTTTCGGGCACGACAGTACTCGGCCCTTTCTATGTATAAGTGTACTATGTCTAGAGGCTCGTAGACAGATATGCACGGTCAGTTATGTACAGTTAAATATGTGGTATTTTGGTATCTTAATGCTGCTGTATGAAGCAGTAGCGAAGTTTACTAGCCTATGTTCATAATGACGCTGCTAATGTTAATGTTCAGTTCGAAACAAAAAAAAATATGACACTGTTCATACGGCTTGCTAAGAGGTACGGGTAAAATGATAGGTAAGGGGTGCTCGGTACAAGTATCAGGTACTCGTCACGGCCCCTAGTCGGGTCGTGACAAGGCTGCTGGGAGTTACAGAGGTAAGATATTTCATTGAGGTTACGTTATCAGAATTTGTATATACAGAATGGCAACTGGTCATCATCAAGGTTAGTAATCGTAAACATAGTAAGAAAATGGATTGAATGTATATACATTGATGATAAGTTCAGTTACAAGGTGTGAACAGAAGGAGCTGAAGAAAACAATAAAAAGATAAGTAACGGTAAGCAGGGTATGTTAGATATGGTATGAGTGTTGCAGGTATGATTGAGACCTGCAGTTGAAGGTTGAAAGGGAAAGTAAACAAGAAAGTATAACAAGTACAGTTTGAATGAGACATACGAGGTAAGTTCATCATTTTCATACTGTTGTTGGTATTGGGAGCCCCGTGTGGCAATGTTATGATATGATATATAGGTATATATGTTGGCCCTGTGAGGCATTGTTGGTATTTCCTGCGTGTAGGTTTTGAGATAGGAAGAAATACAGAGGAAATCCTGCCAAAAGTTTCCTAGAAATAAAAAGAGAATGAGATATAGGTTTACAATATATCTTGAAAGGTCGTACCAATAGTAATGATAGGATTTGACTAAGTTGTGAGTACGGTTGACCTCGAGAGATAAGTTAACTGCTGAATTGATGGTAATAGTAAATAGGTGGTCGATATCGATATGGTAAAAAGAATTTAGAAAGGGCTTGTGATACTAAGAGATGATTTAGAAAATGTTGAAAAATCTTGATAGAGTGTTATACTAAGGTAACGACTGAATTGATAAACAGGGATAAATTATGACGAGTTTATAGTTAAAAGAAGTAATAGTATGATTAAGATAAGAGTACAGGGGAAAAAGAATTGTGACGGATGTGAATGTATTGGTAAGACAGCTTGTGAGGTATTAAAGGATAAGATTGACTAGGAAGGTTAAAGGTTAAGTATGCTTACTCCACAGGGTGTAATTAACCCATAATACGAATCGTGAATAAGGTTTAGGAGTGTTACACTATAGGATTGATTACGAACAAGATATAATGTGAATGTAATAAGGTTTGTTATGAAAATGAGTAAAGCCTAGTGAGGAAGTGACTAAAAGATATGACGTGATCTATGTGGCTAAAGTATAAAGGCGATCTATTGAACGAATAAGAAAGACTTATAAAGCTCTTCTACAGGGAAAGTTCAGAATAACGATTATGCGATGACGAAAATGATAGCGAGCACAAGAGAAGGAGGAGTTAATTGAAAGAAGAAAATAAGAAGAAAGCCAGATAACAGTGCAGTAATAGGTTATGACATGTGTAGCCGAGGACACGAGTACTATAAGTGACGGAACGGTGAAAGACCAAGTTATAGAAAAATGACCAACGACGTAGAATGAGTGCTAGAAAATGATTGGTATGATAAGAATAAACAGGGATGAACAGAATACGTTTTGAAAATAAGAAAGGGGTTATGCACAAGTGATGCTTTCCGAAGGATACAGAGGTAGTATAAGATTCCTCGTGTACAGAATAAAAGATAGACATAGACGGGAGAAATGATAAGGGAATTCTAAAGGAAGTACCCAAGATAGACGTAATAAATGGAGTATGAGTGTAAAATAAAAGGGAAATATATAGCTACGGACTTAAAGGTGTAGTACGACGACAAGGTGATAAGATAAGACTATCAGTAAGATAAACTTGACATGAATTTGAGTAAGTTAGAAGTCGGTACTGAGCACACAACAAGGGTAAAAGGGCATAAGGAATAAAGGAGTACTACGTGTACACGACTTCACCTCGAAAATAGTGGAATCCTTAAAGGACTAAGACGGTAGGCTTGAGGAGCAAATGATGTATTGTAAATTTATTAAAATAAACAGATGATACAGGTTGAGATAAAGATAGTGCTACAAGAGGACCTTGGACACTTATCGTCGGGATATAAGTAACACCTAATGGAGATTGGAACGACTGCAAGTACTAATTAATTGTTATACCCCGTATATTTATATGTCGAATTATTCGCAAGCAAATCGACTCAAGTTAAAGGCGGAGTTATTTTTGGATACGAAATAGAAATCTTTAATTTTTAATTTTAATTAAAACATAAATTGTTTATAAATTTTATTTAGTGTAAAAATATTGTTGGAGATTAGGAATTAATCAATTGTGATTAGATTATTAATTCGGAATTAGTAATTAATTAAAATTAATTATACAACTGGGCCCCACCCGAATTAAAAAATAAAATATAAAAAAATAAAATAGGAAATGGTGACACATAAGAGTGCACATGTAGCATTTAGGAAGAGAGTATATATATACCAAGGAGATGATTCATAACTCTTATGTAACAGTTCATTCTTGAAAAAAAAAACAACAGCAAAAAAAAAAAAGGAGAAAGCAAGAACAATTTCCATGGCTGCTCACGGCCAGCCATGGATGGAGATGAAAAATTAATTTTGTTGATTAGTAATCAAGTTCCAAGTGTTACATAGGTTCAAGGATTTGATAGCAACGTTGGATATTGAATCGAGGAAGAAGAAATTGCAAAATTGGAGAAATTGAGCGTAGAAATTCCTCCGAGAAAGATTTGGTAAGATTTTCTTGTTTTATGGTGTAATTTTGTTAATAATGTTATGATGGAGTTATTAAAATTGGATTGGACAAAATTGGAATTAAGAAAATGCATAAAATCGATGTTATAGGAAATTGTGGGTTGAAATGGGTTAAGAGAAAGTTGTTGGGTTGTTAGAATTGTTATGGGCTAAATTGTGAGACTTGTATGTGTATATCATTGTTGTTGGTATTTCTGTGTTGACGGGAGAACAATTAGAAATTAGGGTTAGGCAAATATATAGGGAAAATGCTGCCCGATTTTCGTTAAGCCCTTAATTAATGGAAAAACCCTAAATGAGAATATATAAAAGCTAAAATATAGGTTCTATAAGAAATGAGATATAGATTTGAGGACTAGAAAATATAGTCACTAACGATAACGTTATTCTTATATTAAATAGGCTAAAAGAGCGACCAAGCGAACGGTTTTGCGATTAGTCGTCAACAGGTATGTAAAGCTGTCCCATCTTTCTTTTGGCATGTCTTAGATTTAAGTGATGAATGATATGAACTTTGGGGTAATTCCATTCATAGACTTCGAGTGATATTTATGATTCTTATTCACTTCTTGATTTTGCAATTCTCAAGTGATTGAGCCTCCCTTTTCAGTTTTTTGTACGTTGGACAATAGTCGATATATATCTGTTCCTATTCTTGGGAACTCCATGATAACTAATGACTGGACTCCTATAAGGTGTTTCATACTATAGTGACATCATACTACGATTCTTAAGGCTTTGTGATATACTTATGATGACATTCAAGGGATGTTTGATATGTTCCGAGTGACATTCGAAAGGTATTTGATACGACTATTGTCCTGATTTTCAAATGGTAATTCGTGTTGATTATTCTATTGAGTCTTTGAAAATGTTTTTAAATTGCATATAGTTTCTCACTACTCTGCTCGTGCATGCCTCAATATGTCTTTCACCGAGTCCCGGGCCGGGTATATTTTCGTGCACAGTTTCCCTGCATTGTTCACCGAGTCCCTCACTAGAGGGCCGGGTACGGTATATATATATTATGGTGTTATGCTGTGTTATGGTGTTATGCTGTGTTATGGAGTTATGCTGTGTTACGGAGTTATGCTGTGCTATGGAGTTATGTTGTGTTCTGGAGTATGTTGTGTTATGGCGCCAAAGACGGGGTGGCGACCATGTTCACCGAGTCCCATAATGGGCCGGATATTATATATGATATTGACATGCATGATTTATGTTTCAAAGGCAAGCGCTTTTATATTCTGGTTTTGTACTCTTTTTTGTACTCCTTATTTCAGTGATGATCCTGTTTACTGTATTTCATGCTTTACATGCTCAGTACATATCCTGTACTGACCCTATTTCTTCGGGGGGCTGCGTTTCATGCCCGCAGGTGTAGATACTCGCTTTGGTGACCCGCCAGCTAAGGATTCTCTTTCTGCTATCTTGGAGAGCTCCGTTGTCCTGGAGCCTAGATTTTGGTACAGATCCTATAATATATATATATATATATATATGTGTGTGTGTGTGTGTGTGTGTGTATGTTATCCAGGGTACGACGGGGCCCTGTCCCTTCATATTTCACTATTCGTACTCTTAGAGGTCTGTAGACATATGTGTGGGTTGTGTATGGGTTCTGTTCAGTTGTGTCTATACGATATGCTGTGGTATAATGTTCGTCTATAGTGGCAGCCTTGTCGGCTTGCATATGATATTGAGTAATAGGTGGAGTAGAAGAAGCATTAGATGGAGCCTCATTATGTGATTCACCCTCATCTACATTCATTGGCGGCTCTCTTTCTGCCCGCCTTTTCATCGTAGTCTTGCCCTTCTGGGCGGCTTTAGCCTTTCCCGTTGGCGGTACTTCTGAAATCATAGCATAATATTAAGAGGGGAAAATCTTATAACACAGCTCTATCGCACGATCTCTCAAGATGAAAGATGGTCATTTTTCCTAAATACCCTGTAGCCTCCTGTTTATTAATGTGGCGCGCAACACACCATAAACAAGACTCTACTAGACACGGCTCGTAGTCACTTCCTAGGACTGAACTGCTCTGATACCACTTTTGTCACGATCGGAATAGGGGCCCCGACGGGTACCCGGGGCTAACCACCGAGCACCGCTCATTTCCTTACTCGTCATATTCATCATACACTTCTTTACCATTCATAAACTCATAATCATAAGAAAATCATATTTCATTTGGGAACATAAATACTTTTATATACCCAAGCCTTTTTGGCTATCAAAATAATGTATATACATAATAGCATCCTCGTGAGACCATACTACCCACACATACGTATCTACGAGCCTCTACTAGAGTACTAGACATATAGACGGGACAAGACCCCGTCGTGCCCAAAATACATATACACATATATACACAAAAGTATAAACCCGATTAGCACCTCCGGAGTAATGGAGTGCTCCTGCCAATCTGCTGATAACTCCTAAAGGTCAGCGCCATCTCCCTATCTACCTGTGGGCATGAACACAGCGTCCAAAGAAAACAGATGTCAGTACGAATATTGTACTGAGTAGGTAAGACATGAATGAAATAAGCATGATACAGAAATCATAAGTCATAAGGTGAAGGCAAAACCTGCGCGACCTCTAGGGATGAATACATTTCATACATATATCATATATACATAATCGTCGTACATGAATCATCACAGCGTATACATCATTATGTCATATAATTCATCATCGTAGTACCGTATCTGCTCATACACACAAAACATTATCCGTATTCGGCCACGTAGTGGCTCGAAAACATAGACTCGTAACTTTGCGGAACATTGGTCATAAGACGTGCATTAAGGCTTATGGACAATCTATAACAATGTCGGGGTGACATAAGGTCGAGAACCCCCGATTACATTATGGAGCATTCATAGGTATTCCGCCTCACCTTGAAGGAATTAGTATATAAGGTGAGTGTATACAACAAGTAACACCAGTAGATTATAGTTAATGTCGTAAGCTTGGTAGAAACATTATACCATGAACTCTAGAATCTTTAGACTTAAGCTTATCATCTTCATTATCGTGCTCATAACATTCCTCTTACCCTTATCTCCCGTGACTATTTATGATCATAAACTCTTAGTTTTCCGGATGGTAGGGAAGTCATGGGGAGGTAGGGAACATAATATCATGGGAGTTACATAAGCATCATTAGCTTTGTAAGAATTTCATATCCTGAACTTTAGGACTTCCAAACTATTAATCATCAGTGGTATCGTCATGCTCGTAACATATCACTTGTCTTTATCTTGTATGAAACTTCTTGTACTCGTAGACTCATAGACTTCGATACGTTGGAAATCATGAAGAAGAAGGGAATACCATATCATAGGATCCATTCCTTAGAAAGAAGGGACTAGCCTTACATACCTTTTCCTGTAGCTATTCCACCGCTTGATGGTTCCCCTTCAATATTCGCGTTCCTACCTTCAAGAGAAGTCGTACGAACGTTAGTCAATCGATTACTTAAACGTGCATACTATTTTTAGGAAAATTTGGGCGGCATATCCTTTGTTTATACAACTTTCCTCATATAGTATATCAACTCCCAAACGTTTATAACAACATTCACAACATCGCACACGACAATCATCATTTATCTACATTTACCACAATTCACCATTTCCCTTCAATTTCTCCACAATTATGGTTATAACTCCCTGTCGCGTTTTCTCATATATAATACTTATTCCATGGTATAAATGCCATTCATAACATATTTACAATCACGACATACCAATATTAGTCATTCAATCCAAACTATTGTTCAACAATGACACTATTCACTCTTTCATGACCCATCTCTTATATCTTTCTACAATTCAAGTGTCTTAGCCTTGCAATACCTTAAACAACATGGTATGGTCATAAAACTTTCCTCAGATGATAGATGAACGACTCTTGAGTGGAACTTCTCTTCTTGAACCAAAACCCTAACTCACTTCCTTTGAGTTTTCTTGGTGTAGATGAGCTTTTGCTAGGCTTCACACACTTGTTTTCATGGATTTGGTGTAGTTGATCTTGGTTTTCCCTTGAATTCTAGTGGATGAATGATGGAGAAGGTTCTAGAGGTTTCTTGACTTGTGTAGGAGTGAGATGAATTTAGAGAGGGTCCCTTATTTTAAGTGTTGAAACCTATCCCGACCAAGTTATACGGACCAACATACGGTCCGTACATTTTATACGGGCCGTATGTTTGGTCCGGTAGGTGGTGCTCCTGTTTGCTAAATATACCGTCTAACATACGGCCAGTATATTTTATACGGTCCGTATGTTGCGGCCGTATAGTGCCCAGTTGTTCCGATTTCGTTCTCGTCAACTCGTTTGATCTCCAATCCTTATGCAACCTTCTGGACACTTGTTTAACACCTCAATACCAATCTAAGGGAAGTTATCACTCGTCTCCAAGACATTATTATCCCATCGTTAACTCGTCGTCCATGATTCTTACCCGACGCACAACAGATCCTTTACTTCCTTTGTCAAACTTCTTCCTTTACGTCTAATGTCTTGAACCTCGATTAGGTTCATCAAATGCTATCTCTCACTTATCCGAATCATCGTATACCTCTTGCTCTTCTCTAGCCCATTCACTGTACGCTAATGGGAAATTTTCCAAGGTGTAACATTCTTCCCCCCTTTTGGAATATTCGTCTTCGAATGTTAAACACTCGGGAATTCTACAAAAATTTTGCCAGAGTTTCCCTGATAATATGGCACTACCATCCTGCCACAACAACCCATAATAAAATTGCCTCACAGGGCTACAACACGATAGTAATATAAATTGGCCACACACGACCCAAAAACATGAAAAGAAAACGTACATACCTTCCTCAAGCTTGCATTTCTACTTCTTAACTTATATGCTGGGGCTATTTGGGGGGAGCGGGGGGGGGGGGGGGGGGGGGGGAATTTTCATATCTTCCTACACCTCTCCCATTCCCTTTCTATTATACAGTAAATTCTCCTAGGACATCTCTCATGTCCTTCATTGATTATACAACCTCGTACTACTAACTAAGTAATCCTGTAACGGTAAACTTCTAAAGTGCTATAACTCATGTCTCGTATATTTTCCTTACACTCACATCTTCATAAAACATATTGACAATATAGTCTGCACGATAAGGAAGCTTTCATTCATAACTAACTTACTCGGTAGCGTATGTCACTCTCTTACTTTTTCTAATTGACCCTATCTTTTGTTATATCACATATTTTTGTACGATTGATTATTCGTAAGTTAATCGACATAAGTTCAAGGACAAGATTTTATTTTTTTGAGATATGAGACAACTACTTTTTAATCCCGATTTTAATAATGCACGTGTGACATCCTATATTTTCATGTGTCGGAAATCGTGCGAGTTAAATGACACTAGTAATGGAAATGAGGTTATGGACTAGTGTTATATCACATGGTCATCATAATGAGTATGTGAAGCGTGTTAAAGATGGTTAATCGTCAAGTGAATTGGGATCAAGAAATTAATTATGTGGGCGATTAGTTAATTGCAAGGATATAGTGGTCCATAAGTGTCTTAACGGTGACTGAAAATGCAGTCCACGTGGAACTATGAGAATCAACAACCTTATGACTCATTGCAAGGTGGCATATGTATATATTGGTGGTAATTCATGACCAAGCCTTTTCTTAATTAGATAAGGATTAGAGGGGCCCTACAATACACTATGTAATGGCAATCTATGGGAATTCATTTCAGAATAGGAAATTTTCTTCACAAAGTATGCGTAACATATTTAGGATACTTAAAAAAAACGTTTATGAAGATTTGGTGTTTAATTTCAGATTTTCTTCATTAATTGAACGGCCAAAAATATGGGCAGCAACGTAATCCAATTTTGTAACAAATTTCGTTCACGGCTTCGATCTCGTTGTTCCGTTTTGTCGTGTTGAAGTATCCGGACATTCTTCAAAGTAAAGTAAGATGGAAGAAGAGTAGTTTATGGCATATAAGGTAAGAAATCCTCTCTCCTAGATGTTTTTAAATTTATCTAGGTCATAGCTAAATTGTGGGAATTGATGAAATAAACGCGAACTTGCGAATGGAATTGTCATTTGATAGAGTTGGAGTTATGGGATATTTTTCCTATTGTAATTATATGATATAGAGCTGAGATTTGTGGTAAACTATGCCCTTATCATATTGAGAATATTTTAAGGGTAAAAAGGAAACATACAAAAAGGTGCTATGGAGTATACGGATTTTAATTCGAGCTTGTCACTCGTCATAGAGTATTATGAAGTTGTTATGGACATGCATGTTGTGTTTCTGAGATTTATTTGTCGTTGGGCTGTTGTGGTGATATACCGAATTGGGAGATACTAATGATATATGGGAGATGCTGCTCGTTCCGTTTTAGAATTTAGTTATCAATTAATATATATGATGTACGAAAGCCTTCTTAAGTCACGTGCATATTCTTACGATTATAGGTTTAGCATATTAATTATGGAAGTTCTTGGCTGGATTGAGCTGTTGAACGACGTGTGGTATGTAAAGTTAACCCTTCTTTCTTTTTGGCATGATCTTTATGAAACAAACAAACGACTTGTATATGATTCCAAAGAAGTTCTTATTCTTAGAGCCACTAGAATGGCTAATGTTCTTGACTTCCAGAAGCTATTTCATTATGTTTTGATACGTGTATATGATTCCAGAAGTTCTATTTTGATATAACCCGTATTGATATTCGAAAGGTACTAAATATGGCTAATGTCTTGATTTTCAAAAGATGATTCATTTTGAATATTCTATTGAGTCCTTGAATTCCATAAGCCATTTCATGTTAGTTTGATATGTGTCTATGATTCCCGAAGTTCCATTTGACATAATCCATAATGATATTTGAGTGATACTTGACATGACAGACTCCTTTGACACTCAAGTGTTAGTTTATTTTACTTGTTCTGTTGAGCCTCAGATGATGACTTGGTTTGTATATGGTCACTCACTACTCTGCTCGTGCATGCTGTCATTACGTCTTTCACCGAGTCCCTGGCTGGGTATGTTATCGTGCACAGTGTTACTGTATTATTCACCGAGTCCCTTACTAGAGGGCCGGGTACGGTATATGATATGATGATATGATTATGGCACCGAGTCCCATGATGGGCCGGGTATGGTATACGTGTACATGACTTTATTCACTGAGTCCCTTACTAGAGGACCGGGTACGGTATATGTATATGATGATATGATTATTGCACCGAGTCCCATAATGGGCCGGGTATGGTATACGTGTACACGACTTTATTCACCGAGTCCCTTACTAGAGGGTTAGGTACGGTATATGTATATGATGATATGATTATGGCACCGAGTCCCATAATGGGCCGGGTATGGTATATGATAATGATATGCATGATTTTGGTTTCGTAAGGCACAGGTACAGTAATTTCTTGGTTATCATACTTGTCTCCTAGAATATCTACTTCAGTTATGATCTTCCTTATTGTATTTCATGCTTTATATACTCAGTAAATATCTCGTACTGACCCCCTTTCTCCGGGGGGCTGCGTTTCATGCCCGCAGGTACAGATACTCGGTTTGGTGATCCTTCAGCATAGGGCTTCTACTCAGCTGTCTTGGAGAGCCCCGTTGTTCCGGAGTCTATAATTTTGGTACAGATCTTATAATGTATATGTACATGTTTATCCAGGGGTACATCGGGGCCCTGTCCCGTCATATTTCACTATCGATACTCTTAGAGGTCTGTAGACATATGTGTGGGTTATGTGTAAGTTTTGTTCAGCCGTGCCTATATGGCTTACGTATGGTATTGACATGTTATGATAGCCTTGTCGGCTTATGTATGGTTTTGAAATATAGTGGCAGCCTTGTCGGCTTGCGTATTTTATTACGATGCGATTGGTTATGACTCCTCAGGAGACAAATTATCATGATATGTGACATTGTGAACGTTTGGATCTTTGTTAATTCCTATATTTTCTATAGTGTCAGTCTGACTATGTTTAATAGGTACGTATACGACTATCCATCTCGGGCACTGGTCATGGCCCACGGGGTTGGGTCGTGACAGAAGTGGTATCAGAGTAGTTCATCCTCGGAATGTCTACAGACCGTGTCTAGTAGTGTCTTGTTTATCGGTGTGTTGTGCACCACATCTATAAACAGGAAGGTACAGGACATTTAGGATGTTACCTTTCCTTCTTACCCTAGATCGTGCGATAGAGCCAAAAGATAGGAAATGATATCCTTTATATACTGACCTTTGATTTCAGCAGGAGAGTGGTGTCGACAAGAGAAGATAAATAAGGCTGCTGGGAGTTACAGAGGTAAGATATTTCATTGAGGTTACGTTATCAGAATTTGTATATACAGAATGGAAACTGGTCATCATCAAGGTTAGTAATCGTAAACATAGTAAGAAAATGGATTGAATGTATATACATTGATGATAAGTTCAGTTACAAGGTGTGAACAGAAGGAGCTGAAGAAAACAATAAAAAGATAAGTAACAGTAAGCAGGGTATGTTAGATATGGTATGAGTGTTGCAGGTATGATTGAGACCTGCAGTTGAAGGTTGAAAGGGAAAGTAAACAAGAAAGTATAACAAGTACAGTTTGAATGAGACATACGAGGTAAGTTCATCATTTTCATACTGTTGTTGGTATTGGGAGCCCCGTGTGGCTATGTTATGATATGATATATAGGTATATATGTTGGCCCTATGAGGCATTGTTGGTATTTCCTGCGTGTAGGTTTTGAGATAGGAAGAAATACAGAGGAAATCCTGCCAACATTTTCCTAGAAATAAAAAGAGAATGAGATATAGGTTTATAATATATCTTGAAAGGTCGTACCAATAGTAATGATAGGATTTGACTAAGTTGTGAGTACGGCTGACCTCGAGAGATAAGTTAACTGCTGAATTGATGGTAATAGTAAATAGGAGGTCGATATCGATATGGTAAAAAGAATTTAGAAAGGGCTTGTGATACTAAGAGATGATTTAGAAAAGGTTGAAAAATCTTGATAGAGTGTTATACTAAGGTAACGACTGAATTGATAAACAGGGATAAATTATGACGAGTTTATAGTTAAAAGAAGTAATAGTATGATTAAGGTAAGAGTACAGGGAAAAACGAATTATAACGAATGTGAATGTATTGGTAAGACAGCTTGTGAGGTATTAAAGGATAAGATTGACTAGGAAGGTTAAAGGTTAAGTATGCTTACTCCACAGGGTGTAATTAACCCATAATACGAATCGTGAATATGGTTTAGGAGTGTTACGCTATAGGATTGATTACGAACAAGATATAATGTGAATGTAATAAGGATTGTTATGAAAATGAGTAAAGTCTAGTGAGGAAGTGACTAAAATATATGACGTGATCTATGTGGCTAAAGTATAAAGGCGAGCTATAGAACGAATAAGAATGACTTATAAAGCTCTTCTACAGGGAAAGTTCAGAATAACGATTATGCGATGACGAAAATGATAGCGAGCACAAGAGAAGGAGGAGTTAATTGAAAGAAGAAAATAAGAAGAAAGAGAGATAACAGTGCAGTAATAGGTTATGACATGTGTAGCCGAGGACACGAGTACTATAAGTGACGGAACGGTGAAAGACCAAGTTATAGAAAAATGACCAACGACGTAGAATGAGTGCTAGAAAATGATTGGTATGATAAGAATAAACAGGGATGAACAGAATACGTTTTGAAAATAAGAAAGGGGTTATGCACAAGTGATGCTTTCCGAAGGATCCAGAGGTAGTATAAGATTCCTCGTGTACAGAATAAAAGATAGACATAGACGGGAGAAATGATAAGGGAATTCTAAAGGAAGTACCCAAGATAGACGTAATAAATGGAGTATGAGTGTAAAATAAAAGGGAAATATATAGCTACGGACTTAAAGGTGTAGTACGACGACAAGGTGATAAGATAAGACTATCAGTAAGATGAACTTGACATGAATTTGAGTAAGTTAGAAGTCGGTACTGAGCACACAACAAGGGTAAAAGGGCATAAGGAATAAAGGAGTACTACGTGTACACGACTTCACCTCGAAAATAGTGGAATCCTTAAAGGACTAAGACGGTAGGCTTGAGGAGCAAATGATGTATTGTAAATTTATTAAAATAAACAGATGATACAGGTTGGGATAAAGATAGTGCTACAAGAGGACCTTGGACACTTATCGTCGGGATATAAGTAACACCTAATGGAGATTGGAACGACTGCAAGTACTAATTAATTGTTATACCCTGTATATTTATATGTCGAATTATTCGCAAGCGAATCGACTCAAGTTAAAGGCGGAGTTATTTTTGGACACGAAATAGAAATCTTTAATTTTTAATTTTAATTAAAACATAAATTGTTTATAAATTTTATTTAGTGTAAAAATATTATTGGAGTTTAGGAATTAATCAATTGTGATTAGATTATTTATTCAGAATTAGTAATTAATTAAAATTAATTATACAAGTGGGCCCCACCCGAATTAAAAAATAAAATATAAAAAAATAAAATAGGAAATGGTGACACATAAGAGTGCACGTGTAGCATTTAGGAAGAGAGTATATATATAAATACCACGGAGATGATTCATAACTCTTATGTAGCAGTTCATTCTTGAAAAAAAAAACAAGAGCAAAAAAAAAAAGGAGAAAGCAAGAACAATTTCCATGGCTGCTCACGGCCAGCCATGGATGGAGGTGAAAAATTAATTTTGTTGATTAGTAATCAAGTTCCAAGTGTTACATAGGTTCAAGGAGTTGGTCGCAACGTTGGATATTGAATCGAGGAAGAAGAAATGGCAAAATTAGAGAAATTGAGCGTAGAAATTCCTCCGAGAAAGATTTGGTAAGATTTTCTTGTTTTATGGTGTAATTGTGTTAATAATGTTGTGATGGAGTTATTAAAATTGGATTGGACGAAATTGGAATTAAGAAAATGCATAAAATCGATGTTATAGGAAATTGTGGGTTGAAATGGGTTAAGAGAAAGTTGTTGGGTTGTTAGAATTATTATGGGCTAAATTGTGAGACTTGTATGTGTATATCATTGTTGTTGGTATTTCTGTGTTGACGGGAGGACAATTAGAAATTCGGGTTAGGAAAATATATAGGGAAAATGCTGCCCGATTTTCGTTAAGCCCTTAATTAATGGAAAAACCCTAAATGAGAATATATAAGCTAAAATATAGGTTCTATAAGAAATGGGATATAGATTTGTGGACTAGAAAATATAGTCACTAACGATAACGTTATTATTATATTAGCTTGGAAGAGCGACCAAGCGAACGGTTTTGCGATTAGTCGTCAACAGGTATGTAAAGTTGTCCCTTCTTTCTTTTGGCATGTCTTAGATTTAAGTGATGAATGATATGAACTTTGGGGTAATTCCATTCATAGACTTCGAGTGATATTTATGATTCTTATTCACTTCTTGATTTTGCAATTCTCAAGTGATTGAGCCTCCCTTTTAAGTTTTTCTGTACGTTGGACAATAGTTGATATATATCTGTTCCTATTCTTGGGAACTCCATGATAACTAATGACTGGACTCCTATAAGGTGTTTCATACTATAGTGACATCATACTACGATTCTTAAGGCTTTGTGATATACTTATGATGACATTCAAGGGATGTTTGATATGTTCCGAGTTACATTCGAAAGGTATTTGATACGACTATTGTCCTGATTTTCAAATGGTAATTCGTGTTAATTATTCTATTGAGTCTTTGAAAATGTTTTCAAATTGCATATAGTTTCTCACTACTCTGCTCGTGCATGCCTTAATATGTCTTTCACCGTGTCCCGGGCCGGGTATGTTTTCGTGCACAGTTTCCCTGCATTGTTCACCGAGTCCCTCACTAGAGGGCCGGGTACGGTATATATATATTATGGTGTTATGCTGTGTTATGGTGTTATGCTGTGTTATGGAGTTATGATGTGTTACGGAGTTATGCTGTGCTATGGAGTTATGCTGTGTTCTGGAGTATGTTGTGTTATGGCGCCAAAGACGGGGTGGCGACTATGTTCACCGAGTCCCATAATGGGCCGGATATTATATATGATATTGACATGCATGATTTATGTTTCAAAGGCAAGCGCTTTTATATTCTGGTTTTGTACTCTTTTTTGTACTCCTTATTTCAGTTATGATCCTGTTTACTGTATTTCATGCTTTACATGCTCAGTACATATCTTGCACTGACCCTCTTTCTTCGGGGGGCTGCGTTTCATGCCCGCAGGTGTAGATACTCGCTTTGGTGACCCGCCGGCTTAGGATTCTCTTTCTGCTATCTTGGAGAGCTCCGTTGTCCTGGAGCCTAGATTTTGGTACAGATCCTATAATATGTATATATATATATATATATGTGTATATGTTATCCAGGGTACGACGGGGCCCTGTCCCGTCATATTTCACTATTCGTACTCTTAGAGGTCTGTAGACATATGTGTGGGTTGTGTATGGGTTCTGTTCAGTTGTGTCTATACGATGTGCTGTGGTATAATGTTCGTCTATAGTGGCAGCCTTGTCGGCTTGCATATGATATTGATATGTGATGGCAGCCTTGTCGACTTGCGTATTATTTCATGATATGATTAGTTGTGACTCTTCAGGCGATACTGATCTGGAAGCATATGTATATGTGACGATGTTACAAACTTTGCAGTTCTTTTCCAAGTTTCCGTATTGTTGTAGTTTCAGTATGACTATATCTGATAGGTACGTATATGGGTGTTTAGGTCGGGCACCAGTCGCGGCCTACGGTGTTGGGTCGTGACAAAAGTGGTATCAGAGCAGTTCGTCCTCGGAGTGTCTACAGACCGTGTCTAGTAGAGTCTTGTTTATCGGTGTGTTGTGCACCACATCTATAAATAGGAAGCTACAGGACATTTACGATGTTAACTTTCTTTCATATCTAAGATCGTGCGATAGATCCCAGTCATAGGAAATGAAATTCCTTATACTAACCTTTATTTTCAGCTGAGGAGCGACATCGACAGAAGAAAGCGACCGATGACATTGGCAGTTACAAAGTACACAGGTAAGTAATGGTGCGAAAAAGGCATGTAATGTAAGGTAAGAATATTGCAACATGATTGAACGTTAAGTTGGAGGATGAAAGAGGAGGTGGATAGGAATGTATAACAGAACAGATCTTCAAGAGATCTGGTACGTCTTGAGGTGCGATATGTGGGGTAATTTCTGACACCTTTATACCTTTTACTTGAAATTGGGAGCCCTGCGTGGCTATGATACGATATGATATATATGTATATATGTTGGCCCTGTGAGGCATTGTTGGTATTTCCTGCGTGCAGGTTTTGGGATAGTAAGAAGTACAGAGGAAACTCTGCCCAAATTTTCCCAGAAATAGGAAAAAGAAGAGAATGAGATATAAGTTCATAATATGTCTTGGAAGTTGATACCTATAGGGTAAATTATTTATGTTGGACTAAAGCTTTAAGAGATACCCTCTATGTCATCCGTAAGGGGCACAATTCTTACTTGGGAAAATTTTATTTCGAAAAAGCCTATATGAGCAGCAAAGTTTAGAATTCATTTGGATGGACCAAGATACTTTCCAGCCGCATTTTTGCCTTAGGAGAAGCTTATGTTGAAGGGTAAAAACGTCCGGTAATTAAGTTTCACTTTATTGGAAGAGTACAAAGCATACAACAAGTAGTTTCTGAACTAAATGGTTCACTCACGACCCGAGAACAAATATGGAGGTAAACTATGTGAATCAAGCACTAAGATATCCTGTGGTGCTTGTCGGATTTCAGTTTTCTTCTGGTGGTGGTTGGAGAATGCTTCATGGTGACATTTTATTAGTTCTTAACCAACTAATTGGAGATGGAATTCGTGGAAGGAAAACTCAAACTTGTGAGCTATCATGGATCATGTGTTCCACGTGTTATTGATGAAATGCTAGGATGATTCGGAAGGGCTTGTGATACTAAGGGATGATATAGAAAAAGGTGGAAACTCTTATCAAAAGTTTTCATTGAGGTATCGGGTGAACTGATAAGTAGGGATAAATTACGATGAGTTTATAGTTAAAAGGAGTAATAGTATGACTGAGATAAAAGTACGGAGATGGGAGAATTATGACAAGTCATGGAAGTATTGATAAGACAGCTTGTGAGATATTAAGGATAAGATTGATCAGAAAGGGTGAAGGGTTAAGTACGCCTAGTCCACAGAGTGTAATTAAAACATAGTAAGAATCATGAATACGATTAAGCAGTGTTACGTTATAGGATGGATTACGAACAGGATGTAATGTGAATACCATAAGGATTGCTATAGAAATGAGCAAAGCCTAGCAAGGAAGTAACTAAAGGATATGATTTGATTGGTGTGAAATGGAAAAGCAAATGTAGAACGAACAAGAAAGACTTACAAAGTTCATTAGGGAAAGTTCAGAATAAAAGTCAGGTGGTAACAAAAGTGAAAACGAGCAGAAGAAGATAAGAAGGAAGCAAGTGGGATTACAGTATAGCGATATGTTATGACATGTATAGCTTGGAGAATGAGTACTACAAGTGACAAAACTGTGAAGGACCAACCTAAAGGAAGGTGAGCAACAAGACAGAATGAATGCCAGAAATGACTGGTATGATAAGAACAAATAGGGACGAACAGAATATGTTCTAAAAACGAGAAAGGGGTTATGCAGAAGTAGTGCTTTCTGAAGGATACAGGATTAGCATGAGATTCCTCGTGCACAAAATAAAAGATGGACATAGACTGGAGAAATGAAAGGAATACTAAAGAAAGCTCTCAAGATAGACGTAATCAATTAAGTATGAGTATAGGACAAAGAGGAAACATATAACTATGAACATAAGGTGTAGTACGACGACAAGGTGATAAGACAAGACAACTAGTAAGACAAATTCGACATGATTTTGAGCAAGTTAGAAGTTAGCGTTGAGTATACAACAAGAATGAAAGAGAATGAGGCATAAAAGAGTACTACGTGTATGTGAGTTCACCCCGGAAATGGTGAAATCCTTAAAGGACAAGGATTGCGGAGTTGCGAAACAACTGATGTATTGTGAATTTATTCGAAGAAACAGATGATATCCGTTGGGATAAAGACGGTGTTATAGGAAATCATGGGACACTTATCATTAGAATATAAGTGCTACTGAATGGAGAATTTGAAACGATTATAAGCACTAGCTAATTACTGATTGGAATGAATGGAATGTGGCCTTGGGTGAATTGCTACATTGATTACATTGCTCGAGTACAAATTATCAAATAAGATTTTGTGCTATATATCGAGAGTTCTCATCACCTCGTGATTGTGCTAAGGTTCCGTACATGGGTAATCCAAGTTATAGATGATATAAAGGAAGACATGGATATGGCGCAGTATACCAAATGTATTGGAAAAAGAATCATAGGAATTTGAAAATTTGAAGTTGGGACATAGAGTAGAATATAAATAGATAGTGATGTGGGTACACCCTAAAGGGGGGAAGCAGATGAGAGGAATGCAATTGTAAGATGAAATCAACTGATATGCAACACGTTTAATGTGAATACTTAAACTTTAAGTGAGACCCCTTGCTGAAACAAGTTAGTAAGATTTGAAAGCCAGCAATAAACGGGTAGACTCCAAGATGGTATTTGAGACAGTGGTGAGAATTCTTGGTAAAGATCTTGGATAATATGACATTAGAAGGCGGATGCTTATAAAAGGGAAGAATACGACAAGAGAATGATAACGAATAACTTAAGAGATGTTATGAAGGATAGCAATGCTATACTGGATTAGAGGTTAAGACGTCGGCAATGGGGTTGCTTGCTAATGACACTACAACCTAGAAGTAGTATAGGAAAAGGATAGGAAATCTCCTATAGTAGGATATGAGGAAATCAAATGGTGAATAAAGGAAGGGAAAGAAGCATGACAAGATATACCGCAACTGAGTTTTTAGTACAATAAGTTATGTAGAGCAGAATAAGCCAGGAGAAGGAAAGACTATGACTAAGATTGGATGCACTTTGTACAAATTGTACATGAATAGTTATGCAACCTACGAATACTTGCATTGCTAAATCCCGCATTTTGTACATTCGGATAATTCAAGATAATTGCGGGAAGTTAAGAGCAAGGCTATATTTTGATCTTGTCTGGTACATAAGTTGTTTATAAAATTTTTGATGTGGAAATATTAAGAATGGCTAGGGGTAGAAAGGGAAATTCGCAAGATGACATATAGAAATATGGAGGAAGGCTAAGGGCAAATTTAGAATTTGGAAAATAAATTTTCATGAATTGCAAAACAAAAAAAAAAGAGTGGGCTTGAATTAATAGGCCATATGGCCGTCCAACATGAAGTGGGCCAAGGACCACATGGGAGCCCAATATTAATTCATAAAAGATGACTAAGAGGTCACATTTTTCATCTCAACACTTAGAATATTCAAGAGACTTGGAGAAGAGAAAAACAAAGGGCCATATTCGGCCATAGCAAGGAGAAATTGAAGCCTTCAACTTTGATCCAAAAAAAATATTTTCTTCTAGTATTCCTACTAATTTCAAGGTCCTCTTTAACGTGGTATAAATGTTGGAGCAAGTAGACCCCTCTTTGTTGCAAGTTCATAACCATAGCCAAGTGAGAAGTTAAGGGAAAAAGGTAAGGATTAATCCTCTTCTTATATGTTATGGATGATTATGTATGTTGTAGTAGGTAAAAGTGGATGAAATTCATGAAAATATGGATATATGTTGTGGCCGTGTGGTTGTTGTTGTCACACCCCAATCCCGACAGGGTGTGCTGGGCACCCAACCCCATATCTGGAGCCGAGCGAACCCACTGACTCTTATTACATACATAAACTCTTGAATCACTTAAGAATAAAATACATAGTAAGCTCTCCAATTTTTTTTTTCATAAGTAAAGTCTATCATCATATAGGACCCGTGACATGAACATAATAACATATTGACTGGCGAAGCCGTCTACAAAGCTGACACTCTATACCCACGACTCTGTCTGCAAAGTCTCTAACATCGAACAAAACATCATGGCTCATATACTCTGACTCGGCAGCACTCCAGAACAAGTGGAGTCTACCGACCCCGCTGGAACATCTTCTATGCTAGCTTCACTCGTCTGGGTGTCCCTGCGCGGCATGAACGCAGCCCCCGAAGAAGAGGGGTCAGTACGAACAATGTACTGAGTATGTAAGGCAAGAGTAATAACATAAGATCATGGTAGAAGACATAGAGAATAGTATATAGTAAGAACATAACTTGTACCTCTGCTTGCCTCTTAGGGAAGATATCAAGTAAGCTAACTTTCCCTTTTAGCAACGACATATACACATTTACATGTAAACTGCCCAACCATATAGGTACGGGGTACTTCTGTCTGAGCATATCATGGAACAAAAGAGTAACCTGAACATATGAGTGCCCTGGGGGCGGATGCCATGCATGCTTTATCTGGTAATGTCATATCATGTCGTATCATATCATATCATGTCATGTCATATTATATCATATCATGTCATAGCATAGCATGTCACATCATATCATGTCATATCATATCGTGTCATATCATGTCGGGTCATAGCATAGCACCGAACAATGTCGGCTCGCCCACATAGAACCGAAATACATCGGCTCGCCCATATATCCCGCGTCCGGGCATCCCGCGTCCGGGATGGTAAGCCAGCTGACCAGGTGGCAATGAAACATGTTTCCCTTCCAATCCCCATGTATCCTTCCCCCCCCTCCCCCCCCCCCCCCCACCCCATGTACATATTCATATCTCATATACATATGTCATATAAGCATGCAGGAGGGCCCAAAGAAAATCATGTATCCATCGGAGTGGCGTAAGGTCGGTGGCCTCCGATTACATTATGGAATAACCGTGATCGCTTTGTCTCACTTGGAAGGAACGAGTATTTTAAGGCGAGACTATCAACGGAGAATGGCATTAGAAGAAAACATAGTATGAAATCATGGGCATCATAGACTTCAATTCATGTGCTTTGAAATCTTTAGAGAATAACGTCATGACCAAGGAATAGAATTAAAGATCATGAACTAGTTGGGCACTTTCATACTCACATTGAATTCTTGACTTAAGACACTTGGTCATGGAATCATTCTTGTCATACTTATCATGGACATATTCTCTTCCTTACATCATCATTATCATTATTATCAGTATTATCATAGAAATATTCTCATTGGAATAGTTACAGTACTTGTCACTTGATAAACGGAACAATAAGGAAAATACGGGAACAATGGGCCCACCTCGGGTCAAATGAGGCGGCGTACCAAATTTACGTACATTACATTTCATGACGTCACTCGTGGGGGTTTTATGGTAGTCAGGTCATATTTATGCAAGTTCTAGATGCTTCGGAGGTTTTTCCAACATTTCGCACACTTTCTAATTCAATTCCATTGAATGAAAAAGGAGAAACTTTAGGTGCGGATTCCGGAGAATAGAGTTGTCACCGAGGCTCGTATCCAACCTAGTATGCCTAAGACATGCCAAGCAAGAAAGGATAAAACCTTGCATACCTTTTTCCGCTCCTTATGCTACTCCAAATTCAAGTTGCAAACCCGCCAAAATCTACAAATTGGTCATATTTACCAAACCATAATTAGCGCATCTAGAAGTTGAATCTTAAGGTAACATTTGTCTACCGAAATTTCGGCAGCACTTCCCCTATAAATACACCATCTCCAAAACTTCAACTTAGCCAATTTAATCGACAACAATCCGGGAATTCAACCCGGCCAAATTATCAACAACAATGCCAACAATCATAATAACAATTTCAATTAACATACTACTTCCTTCAAGACCTTCCAACTCCAACGAAAACAATAACAACCTTATAATTTATATTCCAACAACACCATACTAACAACCTTATATGCCATACATGCAAGAACATCATATTCAATCTTCATAAACTTCTAGAACAAGTTTCCAACAATTACCACCTAAACTAAAATTATTAAGCTTCCATTTTCCATCATAGATTTCACTACAACAACAACCAACATACAAGATAAAATTTGCTCACTCTTCTAGCACCACACGGCCACACATGCACACTACATATTTTCATGAGTTTCATTCACTTCAACATACCACAAAAATCATGATACTAAGTAAAATTAATTCATCATTTCTCCACAAATGCAACTAAATTCGGCCAACAGCATACTCACAAGGCCACACTTCAACATTCATGTTTTCATGTTTCTCATTCATTTACACATCCTACAATATACACAAGTATCCATAACATATAAAGAAGATTTGTTCTTACCTTTTTTTCCCTTCAACTTTCCTCTTGGTTAAGATTATGAATTTATACAAATGGATGATTTTCTTGTTCCAGCAACTCTTCCATGTTGTAGAGGGCCTTCCAATTGGTGGGATTTCTAGGAGAAAATATTTTTTTGTGATCAATTTCCATGGCATGAATTTTTGGGGTCTTGGCCGAAATGGCCCTTCCCCTTTCTTTCTTCTTTGTTCTTTAAAATTCTAGAAATTTCTAGGAAATGTTATGAAATAAAGATGACTTAGTCATCTTTTAAGCTTATTCATTAAGCTTCTAATTGGGCCTAAGCCCACCCCCTTTGAATGGCCCAATTGGCCTTTTTAATTGCAAGCCCACCCTTTTTTTTTTGTCCTACAATTTATGAAAAATTATTTTCCAAATTCCAAATTTGCCCTTCGTCTTCCTCGATATTTCCACAAGTCGTATTGCGAATTTCCCTTCATGCCCTTGACCTTTCTTAATATTCCCACTTCAAAATTTTCATAAACAACTTGTACACCAAACAAGATCAAAATTATAGTCTTGTTCTTAATCTTCCGCAATTATCTTAAATTATCCGAATGCGCAAAAATGCGGGATATAACATCCTCCCCCCCCTTTAGAACATTCATCCTCGAATATTCAACTGACCTCATGGAGGGGGTCCCTTTATAGTCCCTTTATGTCTTGTAGCACTTCGGGAGGGGGTCCCTTTATAGTCGCCCTTTTCTCCATGTCCATTCCATATCTGTTATCCTACTTTCCTTACTATCAAACTCCTGGATCCTTACATGAGTCCTCATTCCATGTCATGGGTTTCTTTTATAGCTGCTCTTTCCATTATGCCCGTTCCTTATCCTTTACCTTATGTTTCTTATAATCGAACTCCTTGACTTTTCGTGAGTCACCGCTCCATGTCATAGGTTTTTCTAACTCCCTGTGTCACCTCATTATCCTTATTCTTTCTGGGTCCTTCCTTTTCTATTATTGTCTCGTCACCGCACCTTAACGGAAGCCATGTTTTAGTACGCAATCCTTACTTAACGATTCAATGTAGCCGTAGGCTATTTCTTTATCCTCAGGTCTATCTCTTAGTATACTTTATTTTGCTTCTACTCTTCTCCCAAGCATTCTTGTGACACGCCGACATATTTTAAACTCTGATTCCAAGCTAATAGATTTCCTTTTCTGACACTTGATAGTGTTGCAATTCCTTTTTAGGTCTAATATAGTATGATCTCCCCCCCCCCCCCCCTTTAGGGGGCTCCTTATATACTAACCGTCTTCGAGTACCTTCCTCTTCTTGCTATTTCTTCATATGAATTCTAAAGCTCGTGAACTATTCCTTTGTTTAATTAATGCCTTCCTTGTCATAGTGCCGGCTACTGGAACTCCGAGATTCACCTATACAATCATCTTGGAATATTCTACATCTTCACATGTACATATATAATTACTATCAGCTAGCCCGCAAAGTACGTCCAAATGCTGTTCAAGCCTATCCTAATTTTAGGGCTGTGATGCACTCCCTGTCTCTTTACCGAGCTAATCCACCTTGTCTTACGCGTCCTCTTAAGGTTTCCAGCCATCCCATATACTCTAGTTTTCCTTAGGCTACGCTAATCTCCCATTTGTCCCTTATGTCCGAATATGCAGAATTTCTTGTAAACTTCCCAGGGGGTCACCCATCATGAAATTGCTCCCACCTGAGCACGCTTAACCCAAAAACTTCACTGGAATTCGGTGTCTTAATGCTGATATTTTTGCTTCCGCTTCCTCACATGACCTTTATTACATGTTCTGGAGCAAGTCGACGTCTTACAGGTCCCGAAACATTTGCGTAACTCGTCCTTTCTTATACAATTACGGTTTTACCCTTTTGGTTTCCGGTTTTCATCTTCCGCCTGCGTGTATGGCTACCTCCTGTTCTGGACTTCCAGATTCTCAATTGTAGCGATCTCACCTTCGTTGCCACGCCAGACCCATAGGTCCTCTAGAACAACACATCCCGTATATCGTCTGTTTATGGCATTCCCTTTTTCCGCGTCTCTTTCTATTAAACGTATCCATTCTGGTAGAACTTCGTCTACCACTCCTGCTATTTAAAATCAGTACATAGCAAATATCGACAATACTTCGCAAAACATATGGCTATATGACATATTCCAGCCATCAGAACTTCCAGTTCCAAGAAATAGAACAATTATCCAGGCTTACCATTGTAACTTGCCATCTCGTCATTTGTCTTCTTTCGTCACCACTAGGCGGCTGCGAAAATCGACGGTTAGTATAAGGAATCTCATTTCCTATGACTTAGCTTTATCGCACGATCTAAGACAGAAAGAAGGTCACCAATTCCTAGATGCCCCGCAGCCTCCTGTTTATAAATGTGGCCGGCTTCACACCCATAAACAGGACTCTACTGGACACGACTTTGCAGACAACCCTTAGACCGACCTGCTCTGATACCACTTTGTCACACCCCAATCCCGACAGGGTGTGATGGGCACCCGACCCAATATCTGGAGCCGAACGAACCCACTGACTCTTATTACATACATAAACTCTTGAATCACTTAAGAATAAAATACATAGTAAGCTCTCGATTTTTTTTTTCATAAGTAAAGTCTATCATCATATAGGACCCGTGACATGAACATAATAACATATTGACTGGCGAAGCCGTCTACAAAGCTGACACTCTATACCCACGACTCTGTCTGCAAAGTCTCTAACATCGAACAAAACATCATGGCTCATATACTCTAACTCGACAGCACTCCAGAACAAGTGGAGTCTACCGACTCCGCTGGAAAGTCTTCTATGCTAGCTTCACTCGTCTGGGTGTACCTGCGTGGCATGAACGCAGCCCCCGAAGAAGAGGGGTCAGTACGAACAATGTACTGAGTATGTAAGGCAAGAGTAATAACATAAGATCATGGTAGAAGACATAGAGAATAGTATATAGTAAGAACATAACTTGTACCTCTGCTTGCCTCTTAGGGCAGATATCAAGTAAGCTAACTTTCCATTTTTGCAACGACATATACACATTTACATGTAAACTGCCCAACCATATAGGTACGGGCTATTTCTGTCTGAGCATATCATGGAACAAAAGAGTAACCTGAACATATGAGTGCCCTGGGGGCGGATGCCATGCATGCTTTATCTGGTCATGTCATATCATGTCGTATCATATCATATCATGTCATGTCATATTATATCATATCATGTCATTGCATAGTGTGTCACATCATATCATGTCATATCATATCGTGTCATATCATGTCGGGTCATAGCATAGCACCGAACAATGTCGGCTCGCCCACATAGCACCGAAATACATCAGCTCGCCCATATATCCCGCGTCCGGGCATCCCGCGTCCGGGATGGTAAGCCAGCTGACCAGGTGGCAATGAAACATGTTTCCCTTCCAATCCCCATGTATCCTTTCCCCCCCACCCCATGTACATATTCATATCTCATATACATATGTCATATATGCATGCAGGAGAGCCCAAAGAAAATCATGTATCCATCGTAGTGACGTAAGGTCGGTGACCTCCGATTACATTATGGAATAACCATGATCGCTTTGTCTCACCTGGAAGGAACGAGTATTTTAAGGCGAGACTATCAACGGAGAATGGCATTAGAAGAAAACATAGTATGAAATCATGGGCATCATAGACATCAATTCATGTGCTTTGAAATCTTTAGAGAATAACGTCATGACCAAGGAATAGAATTAAAGATCATGAACTAGTTGGGCACTTTCATACTCACATTGAATTCTTGACTTAAGACACTTGGTCATGGAATCATTCTTGTCATACTTATCATGGACATATTCTCTTCCTTACATCATCATTATCATTATTATCATTATTATCATAGAAATATTCTCATTGGAATAGTTACAGTACTTTTCACTTGATAAACGGAACAATAAGGAAAATCCGGGAACAATGGGCCCACCTCGGGTCAAATGAGGCGGCGTACCAAATTTACGTACATTACATTTCATGACGTCACTCGTGGGGGTTTTATGGTAGTCAGGTCATATTTATGCAAGTTCTAGATGCTTCAGAGGTTTTTCCAACATTTCGCACACTTTCTAATTCAATTCCATTGAATGAAAAAGGAGAAACTTTAGGTGCGGATTCCAGAGAATAGAGTTGTCACCGAGGCTCGTATCCAACCTAGTATGCCTAAGACATGCCAAGCAAGAAAGGATAAAACCTTGCATACCTTTTGCCGCTCCTTATGCTACTCCAAATTCAAGTTGCAAATCCGCCAAAATCTACAAATTGGTCATATCTACCAAACCTTAATTAGCGCATCTAGAAGTTGAATCTTAAGGTAACATTTGTCTACCGAAATTTCGGCAGCACTTCCCCTTTAAATACACCATCTCCAAAACTTCAACTTAGCCAATTTAATCGACAACAATCCGGGAATTCAACCCGGCCAAATTATCAACAACAATGCCAACAATCATAATAACAATTTCAATTAACATACTACTTCCTTCAAGACCTTCCAACTCCAACGAAAACAATAACAACCTTGTAATTTATATTCCAACAACACCATACTAACAACCTTATATGCCATACATGCAAGAACATCATATTCAATCTTCATAAACTTCTAGAACAAGTTTCCAACAATTACCACCTAAACTAAAATTATTAAGCTTCCAGTTTCCATCATAGATTTCACTACAACAACAACCAACATACAAGATAAAATTTGCTCACTCTTCTAGCACCACACGGCCACACATGCACACTACATATTTTCATGAGTTTCATTCACTTCAACATACCACAACAATTATGATACTAAGTAAAATTAATTCATCATTTCTCCACAAATGCAACTATATTCGGCCAACACCATACTCACACGGCCACACTTCAACTTTCATGTTTTCCTGTTTCTCATTCATTTACACATCCTACAATATACACAAGAATCTATAACATATAAAGAAGATTTGTTCTTACCTTTCTTTCCCTTCAACTTTCGTCTTGGTTAAGATTATGAATTTGTACAAATGGATGATTTTCTTGTTCCAGCTACTCTTCCATGTTGTAGAGGGCCTTCCAATTGGTGGGATTTCTAGTAGAAAATATTTTTTTGTGATCAATTTCCATGGCATGAATTTTTGGGGTCTTGGCCGAAATGGCCCTTCCCCTTTCTTTCTTCTTTGTTCTTTAAAATTCTAGAAATTTCTAGGAAATGTTATGAAATAAAGATGACTTAGTCATCTTTTAAGCTTATTCATTAAGCTTCTAATTGGGCCTAAGCCAACCCCCTTTGAATGGCCCAAATGGCCTCTTTAATTGCAAGCCCACCCTTTTTTTTTGTCCTACAATTTATGAAAAATTATTTTCCAAATTCCAAATTTACCCTTCGTCTTCCTCCATATTTCCACGAGTTGTATTGCGAATTTCCCTTCATGCCCTTGACCTTTCTTAATATTCCCACTTCAAAATTTTCATAAACAACTTGTACACCAAACAAGATCAAAATTATAGTCTTGTTCTTAATCTTCCGCAATTATCTTAAATTATCCGAATGCGCAAAAATGCGGGATATAACAGTTGTATGGTATGGAATAGAATGAATCAATTTTTCTTAAGTATTTTGGCTGTTGTTGAAATGGAATCTATGATGGAAATGAAAGTTTAATGATTCTAGTTGAAGTTGTGAGTGTTGGAGAGTTGTTTAGAAGCTAATGTGATGTTAAAAGTCATTTCTTGTATTTATGGAAAAAACAATGTTGTTAGTGTGTGAATTGTTGGTGTAGTTCATGAACTTGAAGGAAGGAAATGTGTTGTTATTGTTCTTGTTGCATTTGGAAGGTTTCAGATGAAGTAGAGTATTGGTTGAATTGTTTTGAATATTGTACGGATTGTTTGAAGTATTCTTGAATATTGTTTGAATGGTTACGGATTAGTACTTGAATATGTAAGCAATTATGAATTGAACGTAAATGAAACGCCGTCGAAGATTGTAGAAAGAAGTTGCTAACGTTAGTATGCTTTTTGAATTGCTTGTGGATATTGTTAGAATAACTGTTGGTATTGTTGTTGATAATTTGGCCTAGTTGAATTCTCGGATTTGTTGTTGTATTTTTGGCCGAGTTGAATTTTCGGGGTTGTTGTATTTACAGGGGAGATGCTGCCGAAATTTCTGTAAATAAAGTGTTGGTTTAGAATTGGACTCTTAAGTGTTATGGCTAATGATTGGTATGTACGAATATTGTTGTAGATCTTGCGAAGCCAAAGACTTAAGTTCGGATTAGCGTAGGAAGCGGGCAAGGTATGTAAGGCTTACCTTTCTTTCTTTTGGCATGATCTCTGTGAAACGAGCAAATGACGTATATGCATGAATTCAATGAATTTCCTATTCTTAGAGCCACTAGGATGGCTAATATTCTTGACTTCCATAAGCTGTCTCATATGGTTTTGATGTGTATCCGTAATGTCCGAAGTTTGTTTGACATGTTTCCGAATTGGCATTCGAAAGATAAGTGATATGGCTTATGCCTTGATTTTCAAATGATGGCACGTCTGATTATTCCGCTAAATCTTTGATACAATTTGATATGTACACATGATTCTAAAAGCTATATTTGATTTGATCCATAACGATGTCCGAAAGGTACTTGTTATGGTTGTTGTTACTTGATTTTCCAAGAAGGGCTCCTGAAACGCTTTTAGAAGGCTCTGTACTTCAAAAGCTCATAACTTTCGTATACTAATTCCGATTGACCCGAAACTTGTTTCTGAGCCTTCAGATGTCGGTAAGTGTACGTATCTATCGAGTCTTGATTTATGTGCATATGGTTTCGCACTACTCTGTTCGTGCAAGCCTCAATATGTCTATTCACCGAGTCCCGGGTCGGGTATGTTATCGTGCGCACTTCCCTGAATTGTTCACCGAGTCCCTCATTAGAGGGTCGGGTACGGTATATGTATATGATGAGATGATGATATGTTACGGCAGCCAAGAGGGCATATGATGATTTGATTCACCGAGCCCCTCACTAGAGGGTCGGGTACGGTATGTATATATGTATATGCTTGATGACATGATAGCATGCTGATATGATGACATGACTTCATTCACCGAGCCCCTCACTAGAGGGCCGGGTACGGTATACGTATACATATATTCATTGTGACGTGATGACATGATTTTATTCACCGAGTCCTATAATGGGCCGGGTACGCTATGTGGTATTGGTATGTTTGGTTCTGTCTCGTACTGTACAGGTACAGCGGTTTCTTTATTATCATACTTGACTTTTGAAATCTCTACTTCTGTTATGATCTGTTCAGTTGCATTTCATGTCTTACATACTCAGTACATATTCCGTACTGACCTCCTCTTCTTCGGGGGCTGCGTTTCATGCATCCCAGGAACGGTATCCGGTCCCTTGCGGGACCCGGGGAACGTGGGGCCACACTGCCTTTGGCGCCACACACATCATACTCCAGAAGATTTGCTCTGTAATCTCCATCACACATCATAATATCACATCATATATGGTTCGGTGAACCATAAACACATCATAACACCGTAACACATCATACTCTGGAATACATATATGGCACCCGGCCCTGAAGCGGGGACCCGGCGAACCATACGCACGATACATACCGGCTCGGGACTCGGCGAAAGAAGTAATGACACATGCACGAGCAGAGTAGTGAGAAACTAAATGCACATAAATCAAGTCTCGATGGATAAGTATACTTACCGACCCCTGAAGGCTCGGAAACAAGTTTCGGGTCAATCCGACTTAGTATAAGAAAGTTATAAGAGGTTGAAGTACAGAACCTTCTACAAGCGTTTCAGAGGCTATTTTTGGAAAATCAAAGCAACGATCATATCAAGTACCTTTCGGATATCGTTATGGATCAAATCAAATATAGCTTTTGGAATCATATTTACATATCGTAATATATCAAGACTTAACGGAATAATCGGGCGGGCTATTATTTGCAAATCAAGACATTAATCATATCACTTATCTCTCGAATGCTAATTCGGCAACATATCAAATAGATCTTCGGACATCATAGATACGGATCAAAATCATATGAAACAACTTATGGAAATCAAGGATACTAGCCTTCCTAGTGGCTCTAAGAATGGGACTTTCTTTGAAATAATACATATATGTCATTTGTTCATTTCATAAAGATCATGCCAAAAGAAATAAAGGTAAGCCTTACATACCTTGCCCGCTTTCTACGCTAGTCCGAGCTTAAGTCTTTGGCTTCGCAAGATCTACAACAATATTCGTACATACCGAACATTAGCCATACACACTTAAGAGTCCAATTCTAAACCAACACTTAATCTACAAAAATTTCAGCAGCATTTCCCCTGTAATTACAACAACCCCTTTAATTTCAGCAGCATTTCCCCTGTGGTATGTTATGGAAGAGAATGAATCAATTTTTCTTAAGTATTTTGGTTGTTGTTGAAATGGAATCTATGATGGAAATGAAAGTTTAATGATTCTAGTTGAATTTGTGAGTGTTGGAGAGTTGTTTATAAGCTAATGTGATGTTAAAATCCATTTCTTTTATTTATGGAAAACAATGTTGTTAGTGTGTGAATTGTTGGTGTAGTTCATGAACTTGAAGGAAGGAAATGTGTTGTTATTGTTCTTGTTGCATTTGGAAGGTTTCGGATGAAGTAGAGTATTGGTTGAATTGTTTTGAATGTTGTACGGATTGTTTGAAGTATTCTTGAATATTGTTTGAATGGTTACGGATTAGTACTTGAATATGTAAGCAATTATGAATTGAACATAAATAAAACGCCGTCGAAGTTTGTAGAAAGAAGTTGCTAACGTTAGTATGTTTTTTGAATTGCTTGTGGATATTGTTAGAATAACTGTTGGTGTTGTTGTTGATAATTTGGCCGAGTTGAATTCTCGAGGTTGTTGTATTTACAGGGGAGATGCTGCCGAAATTTCTGTAAATAAAGTGTTGGTTTAGAATTGGACTATTAAGTGTTATGGCTAATGTTTGGTATGTACAAAAATTGTTGTAGATCTTACGAAGCCAAAGACTTAAGTTAGGATTAGCGTAGGAAGCGGGCAAGGTATGTAAGGCTTACCTTTCTTTCTTTTGGCATGATCTCTGTGAAACGAGCAAATGACGTATATGCATGAATTCAAAGAATTTCCTATTCTTAGAGCCACTAGGATGGCTAATATTCTTGACTTCCATAAGCTGTCTCATATGGTTTTGATGTGTATCCATAATGTCCGAAGTTTGTTTGACATGTTTCCGAATTGGCATTCGAAAGATAAGTGATATGGCTTATGTCTTGATTTTCAAATGATGGCACGTCTGATTATTCCTCTAAATCTTTGATACACTTTGATATGTACACATGATTCTAAAAGCTATATTTGATTTGATCCATAATGATGTCCGAAAGGTACTTGTTATGGTTGTTGTTACTTGATTTTCCAAGAAGGGCTCCTGAAACGCGTTTAGAAGGTTCTGTACTTCAAAAGCTCATAACTTTCGTATACTAATTCGGATTGACCCGAAATTTGTTTCTGAGCCTTCAGATGTCGGTAAGTGTACGTATATATTGAGTCTTGATTTATGTGCATATGGTTTCGCACTATTCTGTTCGTGCAAGCCTCAATATGTCTATTCACCGAGTCCCGGGCCGGGTATGTTATCGTGCGCACTTCACTGCATTGTTCACCGAGTCCCTCATTAGAGGGCCGGGTACGGTATATGTATATGATGATATGATGAGATGATGATATGTTACGGCGGCCAGGAGGGCATATGATGATTTGATTCACCGAGCCCCTCACTAGAGGGCCGGGTACGGTATGTATATACGTATATGCATGATGACATGATAGCATACTAATATGATGACATGACTTCATTCACCGAGCCCCTCACTAGAGGGCCGGGTACGGTATATATATGATATATGATGTTGACATGCATGACTCTATTCACCGAGTCCCTCACTAGAGGGCCGGGTACGACATATGTATACATATGTTCATTGTGACGTGATGACATGATTTTATTCACCGAGTCCCATAATGGGCTGGGTACGCTATGTGGTATTGGTATGTTTGGTTCTGTCTCGTACTGTACAGGTACAGCGGTTTCTTTATTATCATACTTGACTTTTGGAATCTCTACTTCTGTTATGATCTGTTCAGTTGCATTTCATGCCTTACATACTCAGTACATATTCCGTACTGACCCCCTATTCTTCGGGGGCTGCGTTTCATGCCCGCAGGTACAGACGTTCACATGAGTAACCCGACAGCTTAGACTATCCATTCTGCTGCATTGGAGTGCTCTCTTGTCCTGGAGCCTACATTTTGGTACAGACTTTTCCGTTGTATATATGTACGTATATATTCAGGGGTACGGCGGGGCCCTGTCCCGTCACATGATTCTGTTATGTTTGTTAGAGGCCTGTAGACATGTATGTGGGTCGTGGGTCGTTATGGTGCAGTAATGTCTGTGTGGCTTGCGTCTAAGCGGTTCCATTTGCTATGACAGCCTTAACGGCCTGTATGTATGTATATGTTTTGGGCGATATGTTTTACGATAGCCTTGGTGGCTTCTGTATGATATGTATGATATATGTGACCGCTTAAGCCGACATCTGATCTTTGTATCTGTTCAAGTCAGTGTACGCCGATTCTAGTAAGTGAGTACGTCTGGGTGTCCAGCTCGGACACTAGTTGCGGCCCATGAGGTTGGGTCGTGACATGTATACTAAGAACGAGGCCAAGTGAGTACTTGATAATAAGAGTAAGAATTCAGTAACAATAGTGTGGTTGCGATATTTTGGGTACATCAAAGAAAGGTATAAGAAGGTTTGAGGCAAAACTACGGAGATATAATTAGCACTTAGGGAAAAAGCCATAGTAGAGCTTTGATATCAACTGAAAGAGATAAGAGAAGAATATAGGATCTATATAAAGACAAGTAAGGCAACGCTAAGGTATTTACCAGGCTGATTTGAGCACCTACAGATACCCGTGTAAAGATTGCAATAAGATGCGTGATAGGAGGACTAAGAGTAAATTAGAGTAAAAGGGCAATAACAGAGTTTGAGTCAAAAATAGAGAAACGACACGAGATAATATGACTAAAGTATTGCCAATTAGGGTAAAGGGAATTACGAAATGATTTAACCGAGACATTCAGAATAAGCGGGTTACTGGTTACTGGATGACAGTAAGTTGTAATATGAAGGAACCCTAGCGCTATTTGATAGCCAACCCTAAAGATCGAGATCAAGAAGTAAAAGCAAGTAATAGTTAAAGACCTTTAAAGGAAAGTCAGAAAGTGACACATGATGCTGAGGATTCTAGAATACGGACTGTAATAGCGGAGTAAAGGAAGGATATTGGAGTACAAAAATATTATCCTCTGGGAAATTTCGTTTTACTCGTAAAACCTGCGAAGGGTCTATAGGTTACCAGAGGTATGCGATACTCCAGGGATATTAAAGTCTAATGAACCGACGAGGGACGTCTTCACGTTATAAAAATCACATTTAAAGAGTCGAGCCATGACTACATGTACCATGAATACATGTCCGAATCAATCGATGACAGAACAACTGAATAGTATGCAGATAAGAGAGACAGTAACACTTCAGCAGAACGGCTCGAAATACAGCTGATAACCAACTGTGAAACAAAGAGAAGAGTAAAGGAAATGACATGGAATAATTACCTCGGGAAGTAACAGAAGGAGGAGATATTACAGGAATGACTATGTAGAGGCCTGCAAAGTGTTATAATGAATTATAGCAAATCGACCGATCGAAGAAGTATGTGAAGGGCATAATTAAATAAGAGGACACTTGAGAAAGTATTGGGAATTCATGATCAGTTTAACATTCGAGGACGAATGTTATAAAGGGGGGAAGGATGTTATACCCCGTATATTTATATGTCGAATTATTCGCAAGAAAATCGACTCAAGTTAAAGGCGGAGTTATTTTCGGACACGAAATAGAAATCTTTAATTTTTAATTTTAATTAAAACATAAATTGTTTATAAATTTTATTTAGTGTAAAAATATTATTGGAGATTAGGAATTAATCAATTGTGATTAGATTATTAATTAGGAATTAATAATTAATTAAAATTAATTATACAAGTGGGCCCCACCCGAATTAAAAAATATAATATAAAAAAATAAAATAGGAAATGGTGACACATAAGAGTGCACGTGTAGCATTTAGGAAGAGAGTATATATATACCAAGGAGATGATTCATAACTCTTATGTAGCATTTCATTCTTGAAAAAAAAAACAAGAGCAAAAAAAAAAAAAAAGGAGAAAGCAAGAACAATTTCCATGGCTGCTCACGGCCAGCCATGGATGGAGGTGAAAAATTAATTTTGTTGATTAGTTATCAAGTTCCAAGTGTTACATAGGTTCAAGGAGTTGATAGCAACGTTGAATATTGAATCGAGGAAGAAGAAATTGCAAAATTGGAGCAATTGAGCGTAGAAATTCCTCCGAGAAAAATTTGGTAAGATTTTATTCTTTTATGGTGTAATTGTGTTAATAATGTTGTGATGGAGTTATTAAAATTGGATTGGACGAAATTGGAATTAAGAAAATGCATAAAATCGATGTTATAGGAAATTGTGGGTTGAAATGGGTTAAGAGAAAGTTGTTGGGTTGTTAGAATTGTTATGGGCTAAATTGTGAGACTTGTATGTGTATATCATTGTTGTTGGTATTTCTGTGTTGACAGGAGGACAATTAGAAATTCGGGTTAGGCGAATATATAGGGGAAATGCTGCCCGATTTTCGTTAAGCCCTTAATTAATGGAAAACCCTAAATGAGAATATATAAGATAAAATATAGGTTCTATAAGAAATGGGATATGGATTTTTGGACTAGAAAATATAGTCACTAACGATAACATTATTCTTATATTAAATAGGCTAAAAGAGCGACCAAGCGAACAGTTTTGCGATTAGTCGTCAACAGGTATGTAAAGTTGTCCCTTCTTTCTTTTGGCATGTCTTAGATTTAAGTGATGAATGATATGAACTTTGGGGTAATTCCATTCATAGACTTCGAGTGATATTTATGATTCTTATTCACTTCTTGATTTTGCAATTCTCAAGTGATTGAGCCTCCCTTTTCAGTTTTTCTGTACGTTGGACAATAGTCGATATATATCCGTTCCTATTCTTGGGAACTCCATGATAACTAATGACTGGACTCCTATAAGGTGTTTCATACTATAGTGACATATTACTACGATCTTTAAGGCTTTGTGATATACTTATGATGACATTCAAGGGATGTTTGATATGTTCCGAGTTACATTCGAAAGGTATTTGATACGACTATTGTCCTGATTTTCAAATGGTAATTCGTGTTGATTATTCTATTGAGTCTTTGAAAATGTTTTTAAATTGCATATAGTTTCTCACTACTCTGCTCGTGCATGCCTCAATATGTCTTTCACCGAGTCCCGGGCCGGGTATGTTTTCGTGCACAGTTTCCCTGCATTGATCACCGAGTCCCTCACTAGAGGGACGGGTACGGTATATATATATATATATTACGGTGTTATGCAATGTTATGGAGTTATGCTGTGTTACGGAGTTATGCTGTGTTATGGAGTTATGCTGTGTTCTGGAGTATGATGTGTTATGGCACCAAAGACGGGGTGGCGACCATGTTCACCGAGTCCCATAATGGGCCGGATATTATATATGATATTGACATGCATGATTTATGTTTCAAAGGCAAACGCTTTTATATTCTGGTTTTGTACTCGTTTTCTGTACTCCTTATTTCAGTTATGATCCTGTTTACTGTATTTCATGCTTTACATGCTCAGTACATATCCCATACTGACCCCCTTTCTTCGGGGGGCTGCATTTCATGCCCGCAGGTGCAGATACTCGCTTTGGTGACCTGCCAGCTTAGGATTCTCTTTCTGCTATCTTGGAGAGCTCCGTTGTCCTGGAGCCTAGATTTTGGTACAGATCCTATAATATGTATATATGTACATATATATGTATATGTAATCCAGGGTACGACTGGGCCCTGTCCCGTCATATTTCACTATTCGTACTCTTAGAGGTCTGTAGACATATGTGTGGGTTGTGTATGGGTTCTGTTCAGCTGTGTCTATACGATGTGCTGTGGTATAATGTTCGTCTATAGTGGCAGCCTTGTCGGCTTGCATATGATATTGATATGTGATGGCAGCCTTGTCGGCTTGCGTATTATTTCATGATATGATTAGTTGTGACTCCTCAGGCGACAGTGATCTGGAAGCATATATATATATATATATGTGACGATGTTACAAACTTTGCAGTTCTTTTACAAGTTTCCGTATTGTTGAAGTTTCAGTGTGACTATATCTGATAGGTACGTATACGGGTGTTCAGGTCGGGCACCAGTCGCAGCCTACGGGGTTGGGTCGTGACATTAATTATTGATTGGAGTGAGTGGAATGTGGCCTTGGATGAGTTGTTACATTGGTCGCATTACTCGAGTACAGATTATCAGATGAGATTTTGTACTATTTATAGAAAGGTTCTCGTCGCTTCGTGATTTTGTTAAGGTTTCGTACGTGGATACTCAAAGTTATAAATTATAAAGAAAGACATGGATATGGTACAGTGTACCAAACGAATTGGAAAAGGGATCAGATGAATTTGAGATTGGAAATAGGGACATATAGCAGAATATAAACAGATAATGGTAGAAGTACACCTGTAAGGGGGGGAAGCGGGTTAGAGAAATGCAAGTGTGGGATGGAAACAATTGATACTGCAATATATTTGATATGGATGTTTAAACTTCAGGTGAGATCCCTTGCTAAAACAGGTTAGTAAGATCTGAAAGCCAGCAATAAATGGATAGAAGTCAGGATGGTATTCGAGACAGCGCTGAGAATTATATGTAGAGATCTCGAATGATATGACATTAGAGAGTGGGTACTCATAAAAAGAAAGAGTACGACAAGAGAATGGTAGCGAGTAACCTAAGAGATATTATAAAGGATAGCAATGTTATGCTGGATTAGAGGCTAAGATGTTGGCAATAAAATTGTTCGCTAATGATATTACGACTTATAAGTAACAAATGAGAAGGAATAGAAAATCTCCTATAGCAGGATATGAGAAAATCAAAGAAGTGAATAAAGGAAGGGCAAGGAGTATGACAAGATTGGCTACGAGCGAGTTTTAGTACAGATGAGTTATGTATAATATAATGAACCAGAAGAAGGAAAGACTATGGCTAAGATTGGATCTATTTTATACAAATGGTACAAGAATAGTTATGCAACCTACGAATATTTGTATGATAAGAGTGAGACCAAGTGAGTACTTGATAAGAAGAGTAAGGATTCAGTAATAACGATGCGGTTGCGATATTTTGGATACATTAAGGAAAGGTGTAAGATGGTTTGAACCAAAGTATAGAGATAGGATTAGTACTGAGGGAAAAAACCATGGTTGAGCCCCGATACGAATTGAAAGATATAAGAGAAAAATTTAAGGTCTGCATAAAGACTAGTGAGACGACACTAAGATATTTCTCGGGCTGATTTGAACGCCTTCGCATATTCTTGTAAAGATTGCAACATAATGTGTGACAGAAAAACTAAGAGCAAAATCTGGGTAAAGAGGCAATAGAAGAGTTTGAATTAAAAATAAAGAAACGACATGAGATAATATGCCTAAAGTGTTACAAGTTGGATTAAGGGAAATGATGAAATGGTTTAAGCGAGACGGTCAGAACAAGATGGTTACTGGATGGTAGTGAAGTTATATGTCGAATCAAAAATTCTTTCAGAATTATACCAGTTAATAATAGACAGATCCCAGAGCAGCTATGTAAAGTTACAATATGAGGGAACTCTAGCGCTACTTGATAGCCAACTCTAAAGAACGAGATTAAGAGCTAAAAGCAAATTGACAGTTAAAATCTTTTAAAAGAAAGTCGAGAAGTGATACATGATGCTGAAGATTTCAGAATATGGACTGTAACAGCAGAGCAATGTAAGGTTATTGGAGTAAAATAATGTTACACCTTGGGAAATTTCGTTTTATCAGTAGAGTCTGCGAAGGGTCTACAGGTTCCCAGAGGCATGAAATACTCCAAGGATTGTAAATCCTAATAAGTCGACGAGGGACGTCTAGGCATTATAAAATCTTATTTAAAGATTAAGAGGTAAGGTGAAGTGAACGATACATCTTAAGGGAGTAACTATAGAAGAAGAAAGAGTCGAGTTATGACTAAGTGCACCAGGGAGAGAGTAACATTTCAGCAGAAGAGCTCACAATACAACTGTCAACCAACGGCGAAATAAGGAGGAGAGTAAAGACACGACATGGAATTATTACCTCGAAAAGCAACAAAAAGAGGAAATATTACGGGAATGATTACTTAGAGATCTGGAATGCGTTGTAATAAATTGAAGGGAATCGAGCAACGAAAGAGGCATGTGAAGGGCATAATTCAATAAAAGGACATTTAAGGAAGTATTGAGAGCGCATGACTAGTTTAACATTCGAGGACGAATGTTATAAAGGGGGGAAGGATGTTATATCCCGTATTTTTGTACGATGGATTATTCGTAAGTTAATCGACATAAGTTCAAGGACAAGATTATTATTTTTTTGAGATATGAGACAAGTACTTTTTAATCCCGATTTTAATAATGCACGTGTGACATCTTATATTTTCATGTGTTGGAAATCGTGCGAGTTAAATGACACTAGTAATGGAAATGAGGTTATGGACTAGTGTTATATCACATGGTCATGATAATGAGTATGTGAAGCGTGTTAAAGATGGTTAATCTTCAAGTGAATTGGGATCAAGAAATTAATTATGCGGGTGATTAGTTAATTGCAAGGATATAATAGTCCATAAGTGTCTTAATGGTGCATGAAAATGCAGTCCACGTGGGACTATGAGAATCAGCAACCTTATGACTCATTGCAAGGTGGCATATGTATATATTGGTGGTAATTCATGACCAAGCCTTTTCTTAATTAGATAAGGATTAGGCGGGCCCTACAATACACTATGTAATGGCAATCTATGGGAATTCATTTCAGAATAGGAAATTTTCTTCATAAAGTACGAGTAACATATTTAGGATACTTAAAAAAAACGTTTATGAAGCTTTGGTGTTTAATTTCAGATTTTCTTCATTAATTTAACAGCCAAAAATACGGGCAGCAACGTAATCCAATTTTGTAACAAATTTCGTTCATGGCTTCGATCTCGTTGTTCTGTTTTGTCGTGTTGAAGTATCCGGACATTCTTTAAAGTAAAGTAAGATGGAAGAAGAGTAGTTTATGTCATATAAGGTAATAAATCCTCTCTCCTAGATGTTTTTAAATTTATCTAGGTCATAGCTAAATTGTGGGAATTGATGAAATAAACGCGAACTTGCGAATGGAATTGTCATTTGATAGAGTTGGAGTTGTGGGCTATTTTTCTTGTTGTAATTATATCATATAGAGCTGAGATTTGTGGTAAATGATTCCCTTATCATATTGAGAATAATTTTAAGGTTAAAAAGGAAACATACAAAAAGGTGCTATGGAGTATACGGATTTTAATTCGAGCTTGTCACTCGTTATAGAGTATTATGAAGTTGTTATTGACATGCATGTTGTGTTTCTGAGATTTATTTGTCGTTGGGCTGTTGTGGTGATATACCGAATTGGGAGATACTAATGATATAGGGGAGATGATGCCCGTTCCGTTTTAGAATTTAGTTATCAATTAATATATATGATGTACGAAAGCCTTCTTAAGTCACGTGCATATTCTTACGATTATAGGTTTAGCATATTAATTGTGGAAGTTCTTGGCTAGATTGAGCTCTTGAACGACATGAGGTATGTAAAGTTAACCCTTTTTTTTTTGGCATGATCTTTATGAAACAAACAAACGACATCTATATGATTCCAAAGAAGTTCTTATTCTTAGAGCCACTAGAATGGCTAATGTTCTTGACTTCCAGAAGATATTTCATTATATCTTGATACGTGTATATGATTCCAGAAGTTCTATTTTGATATAACCCGTATTGATATTCGAAAGGTACTAGATATGGCTAATGTCTTGATTTTAAAAAGATGATTCGTTTTGAATATTCTATTGAGTCCTTGAATTCCATAAGTTATTTCATGTTTGTTTGATATGTGTCTATGATTCCCGAAGTTCCATTTGACATAATCCATAATGATATTTGAGTGATACTAGACATGACAGACTCCTTTGACACTCAAGTGTTAGTTTATTTTACTTGTTCTATTGAGCCTCAGATGATGACTTGGTTTGTATATGGTCACTCACTACTCTGCTTGTGCATGCTATCATTACGTCTTTCACCGAGTCCCGGGCCGGCCATGTTATCGTGCACAGTGTTACTGCATTATTCACCGAGTCCCTTACTAGAGGGCAGGGTACGGTATATGATATGATGATATGATTATGGCACCGAGTCCCGTGATGGGCCGGGTATGGTATACGTGTACACGACTTTATTCACTGAGTCCCTTACTAGAGGGTCGAGTACGGTGTATGTATATGATTATATGATTATGGCACCGAGTCCCATAATGGACCGGGTATGGTATACGTGTACACGACTTTATTCACCGAGTCCCTTACTAGAGGGTCGGGTACGGTATATGTATATGATGATATGATTATGGCACCGAGTCCCATAATGGGCCGGGTATGGTATATGATAATGATATGCATGATTTCGGTATCGTAAGGCACAGGTACAATAATTTCTTGGTTATCGTACTTGTCTCCTGGAATCTCTACTTCAATTATGATCTTCCTTATTGTATTTCATGCTTTATATACTCAGTACATATCTCGTACTGACCCCCTTTCTTCGGGGGGATGCGTTTCATGCCCGCAGGTACAGATACTCGGTTTGGTGACCCTTCAGCATAGGGCTTCTACTCAGCTATCTTGGAGAGCCCCGTTGTTCTGGAGTTTAGACTTTTGGTACAAATCTTATCATGTATATGTACATGTTTATCCAGGGGTATAGCGGGGCCCTGTCCCGTCATATTTCACTATCGATACTCTTAGAGGTCTGTAAACATATGTGTGGGTTATGTATAAGGTTTGTTCAGCCGTGCCTATATGGCTTACGTATGGTATTGACATGTTGTGATAGCCTTGTCGGCTTATGTATGGTATTGACATATAGTGGCAGCCTTGTCGGCTTGCGTATTTTATTACGATGCGATTGGTTGTGACTCCTCAGGAGACAGATTATCATGATATGTGACATTGTGAACGTTTGGATCTTTGTCAATTCCTATATTGTCTACAGTGTCAGCCTGACTATGTTTAACAGGTACGTATACGACTGTCCATCTCGGGCACTGGTCTTGGCCCACGGGGTTGGGTCATGACATCGTTTCTCTATTCTTCAGCAACTACTATCTTGGAGGTTCTACTCTTCACACCCTACTTCCTTAAAACTTGTGTAGCATCGTCCTTACAATCCCCTTTAAGTCTCATCGGTGGTGCTTTTAAAGGTATTTCATGTAAATTACAGGTGATGGATCAGTACTGTCCTCAAGGATATATATAAAGATTGTTAATACCACATATCATACTTTACTAATTTCCGTCGCTACATAGCATAAAACCTCTCAATTCATACTTGCTTAATATTACTAATATTTATTTCTCCTTTCACATATTATCAAAGGTGCAGTTATACCTGTGACGGCATCGGGGAATGACTTTGGATCCTGTTGCTCAGCTAAAGCATATATACGAGGCTGAGTGGCACCTGAAGTAGATGCTGCCCCTCTGGCTCTACCTCGACCTGCTGGAACCGGGGAAGTCTGCCCTCCCGGGCGCACCGAAGAGGAACCAGCTGCTAATCCTGCAAGCCGAACCGCATGCCTACCGCCTCGAAATGGGCAATCTCTCATAATATGACCTGACTGGCCCCAAACATAACAAACATCCGAACCCAATCGGCACGGCCCCCAATGTAGCTTACCGTACCGAGTACATTGTGGTATAGATGATCTCCTCTGGCCTGAATCACTCTTATACAGAGAGCCCGACTCTGTGAAACTCTGATCCGGTCCGGGATGACTAGAGAAGCCAGACCCCTGGCCTGCAACTCGTGGAGGTATACTAGTCATCGACTGACCTGAGTGTCTAGAATACGGCTGCCTCGATCCCCTTCTATGGTCGCTATGAACACCTGTGGATCTGGCCCTCTTACTTGGCCCCTGATCTGTATCACGCTCGTCTCTTTGCAGATGTCGTTGCTCTTCTAGATTTTGAGCACGGGCTTGAATGCGGGAAATATCCATCCCGTCTTGCAATGAAGCCGTTATGCAATCTTTGAACAAATGTGGCTCTAGGCCACTCACAAACCTATGCACTCCGTCTCCCATATCGGCTACCATAGCCGGGGCATATCTAGCCAATGAATTGAATTGAAGGCTATACTTCCGAGCACCCATATTTCCTTGTTTCAAATTTAAGAACCTATCCGCTCTAGATCGGCGGACTTCGGGTGGAAAATAGTGGCTGATGAAGGCATCTACAAATTCTTGCCAAACCAGGGGAGGCGCATTCTCTTTTCTTGATGATTTCCAATTATTATACCATAAAACTGCCACATCCCGGAGTCTATAAGATGCTAACTCCACAGATTCGGTTTCGGGAGGCATGAATAATCCTTAAGGTTCTCAACATCTCATCAATAAAGCCTTGCGGGTCTTCATCCGGCTTTAACCCGAAAAACTCTGGAGGATTTAAACTCATAAAATCATGGGCTCTCGTACTAGCTGCCCGATCACCTGAACTCATATTTTGCCACTGTGCCTGGGTGGCAACCAACTGCGTCAATAGATAAATGGCTTCGGTCACTTGTTGACCCAACGCACCCGGTGGAGGAATTGGAGGCATAGGAGCTGGTGCTGAAGCCCCTTCTTGTTCCTCGGTAATAGGTGGAGTAGAAGAAGCATTAGATGGAGCCTCATTATGTGATTCACCCTCATCTACGTTCATTGGCTGCTCTCTTTCTGCCCGCCTTTTCATCGTAGTCTTGCCCTTCTGGGCGGCTTTAGCCTTTCCCTTTGGCGGCATTTCTGAAATCATAGCACAATATTAAGAGGGGAAAATCTTATAACACAGCTTTATCGCACGATCTCTTAAGATGAAAGATGGTAATTTTTCCTAAATGCCCTGTAGCCTCCTGTTTATTAATGTGGCGACCAAAAACCTGTACTGACCAAGTTATATGGACCAACATACTGTCCGTACATTTTATACGGGTTGTATGTTTGGTCCAGTAGGTGGTGCTCCTCTAGGCTAAATATACGGCCTAACATACGGCCAGTATATTTTATACGGTCCGTATGTTGGGCCGTATAGTGCCCAGTTGTTTCGATTTCGTTCTCGTCGACTCGTTTGATCTCCAATCCTTAAGCAACCTTCTTGACACTTGTTTAACACCTCAATACCAATCTAAGGGACGTTATCACTCGTCTCAAAGACATCATTATGCCATCATTAACTCGTCGTCCATGATTCTTACCCGACGCACAACAGATCCTTTACTTCCTTTGTCAAACTTCATCCTTTACATCTAATGTCTTGAACCTCGATTAGGATCATCAAATGCTATCTCTCACTTATCCGAATCATCGTATACCTCATGCTCTTCACTAGCCCATTCATTGTACGCTAACGGGAAATTTTCCAAGGTGTAATATTCTTCCCCCCTTTTGGAACATTCGTCTTCGAATGTTAAAAACTCGGGAATTCTACAAAGAATTTGCCATAGTTTCCCCGATAATATGGCACTACCATCCCATCACAACAACCCATACTAACATTGCATCTACCCACACATACGTATCTACGAGCCTCTACTAGAGTACTAGACATATAGACGGGACAAGACCCCGTCGTGCCCAAAATACATATACATATATATATACATATACATATACATATATATATATATATATATATATATATATATATATATATATATATATATATATATACATATATATATACATATATATATATACACACAAAAGCATAAACCCGATTAGCACCTCCGGAATAATGGAGTGCTCCTGCCAGTCTGCTGATAACTTGTAAAGGTCTGCGCCGTTTCCCTGTCTACCTATGGGCATGAACACAGCCTCCAAAGAAAACGGACGTCAGTACGAATATTGTACTGAGTAAGTAAGGCATGAATGAGATAAGCATGATAGAGAAATCATAAGTCATAAGGTGAAGGCAAAACCTGCGCGACCTTTAGGGATGAATACATTTCATACATATGTCATATATACATAATCGTCGTACATGAATCATCACAGTGTATACATCATTATGTCATATAATTCATCGTCGTAGTACCATATATTCTCATACATATAAAACATTATCCGTATTCGGCCACGTAGGGGCTCGACAATATCCGTATTCGGCCACGTAGGGGCTCGACAATATCCGTATTCGGCCACGTAGTGGCTCGACAGTATCCGTATTCGGCTACATAGTGCCTCGACAGTATCAGATGCATATCTTTCGTATTCGGCCACGTAGTGGCTCGACCATATCACATACATCATAACAAGGATCAGTATATCTCATCATCATCATTGTCATTACATGCATCATAACAAGCGTATCGTAACCTTTCATTAATGCATACATTTAAATTTAAAGACAATCTATGAAAATCACATCATATTCGTAGCATGGACTTCGTATGAATATCGTAGGATAGACTTCATCATCTCTAGGCTTAATGTTACACCTTGAAAATTTCCCCGCGAACGTACAGTGGATAGGCATAAAAAGGGCATAGCGTATACGATGTTTTGATAAGATGGAAATGACGTTTGACGACCCTAAGTAGGATTCCAAAGGCAATTGCAATAAGAGATAGGTTATGCTGCATAATGACTAAATTATAGGTTCTGAAGACATGAAAGCTGCAGATTTGCACTTCGGCCCAGTCGATCGTAAAATTAAATACGGACCGTAAAGTAGTTTACGGGCTGTAAACTGCCATATCGTATTTCAAGTCCCAAAACTTCAACTTTCTGTCTAATGCTTGAATTATTAAAGACGACTTAAAATACAGACCATAAACTGGAATACGGACCGTAAAGTGAGTTCGTAAACCACCATGTCCTCAGCCTGACTTTCTGGTTCCGTCATCCTTTAATACGCCCACAGAATACGGACCGCAAACTGGAATACGGACCATAAACTGAGTTTACGACCACTGTTGCACGTTCAACTACTGTTCATTTCAAATAAGCTTTTAAGCCATTAAAAAGGAGACCCAAGCTCATTAATTCATTTCATTTCCACACCACTTCTCTCTAGAAACCTCTAGAATATTCTTCACTCTTCATCTACAAGAAAACAAAGGAAATCAAAGATCAATATCAAGAATTCAAGAGAATCAAGTGTATGAAACTCATTAAATATCATTTAAGTCAAGAAATCCCAATGGAGGTGAACTAGGGTTTTTGCTCAAGTGGAGTATTATCAACCAAGGCTTGATCCTACGACATCTAAGGTAAGATTTATGATATTTCTATGTTGTGTAAGGTATTTGAGAGTTGAAATACTTGGATTATAGAAGGGTATAGAAAAATGGGTCATGAATGTGGAATAGTGCCATTTTGAGAAATAGCTTGAATTGAGTTATGATTCTTGATGGGTTGTGATGTAAATATGTTATAAATGATGTTGAGAACATGAGATGAGCAATGCATGTGAATGGATGTCGTCGTGTGTTATGGTCATGGATATGGGTGATTGAAAGTAAGTCTAGAAATATGGATAATGTGGGTGAATAATGACAATCGTTATAATATTGTGAATGTATTATTGACGTTTGGGAGTGGATATACGCTATGGAGGATTGTCATATAAACAAAAGAGGTGCTGTCCGATTTTCTTTAGTTTCAGTCATATATGCTAGCTATCGATTTCTAATGATGGTATGACCTTAATAAAGCCAGAAACGCGAGCGTTGAAAGAGAACATGCAAGTGGTAAATAGTTGAACGAAAAGGTATGTAAGGCTAACCCTTCTTTCATAAGGAATGGTTCTTTGGCCAAACGTCTAAATCTTCTATAAGATTATGATATATTTCAAATGATTCGATCTTCTGAGCTTGTAAGCTCACGATTCTTGATACGCCACGATTGTACTAAGTTCCTCGTATGACGAGTAAGCCTATAAAGATAGATGTGATGAATGATGATAATAGTGAAAATGATATGGATGACGACTATGATGGTAATAGCGATGACGATAACGATGACGATGATGATAGTAATTATAATAGTAAGGATGCTTATGAGCTAGTATGTATATGTATCTACGTATGACAATTATGGAACCCTGAACTTATGAGGCCGGGTAGGATATGTAAGTAAATAGGTATATGATTATGTAACACGCGCACACCTCTGCAGATGGTACGGGTAACCCTGAAGCCTTGGTAGGGTCAGGTATGTGTAACCTTGAGCCTTGGTTGGCCAAGTATGTATGAAACACCGATCCTGCATGGTCGGGTATGCTATGTAAATGCTATGTATATGATATGATTGTGTATATGATATAGACACGAGTATGGATACAAATATGATACGATATGAATGTGAATAAAGGTATGTATACGAATACGAGTACAAATATGGAACGGATATGGATATGGATATATGTACACAAATACGCATTAGAAATGGAAAGTCCCTATGAAAGGCAAGTAAGTGCTTATGATGATGATATTACTATCTCCCATTCTGTGTTATCTTTCAGGTTGCTTATTATGCTTCTACATTGATATTGCTCATGCTTTACATACTCAGTACATTCTTCGTACTGACGTCCTTTTGTTTGTGGACGCTGCATCATGCCCGCAGGTGCACAGGGAAACAGGATTGATCCATAGCTACATTTCCAGGGACAACATAGCAGAGCTCCATCTCATTCGGAGCCATAGCTTTTTGGTACTTATTCTTTTGTGTACATAATTATGGGCATAACGGGGTCCTGTCCCGCCTATATGATATGTTATACTCTCCTTAGAGGCTCGTAGACATGTGTATATGGTTAAATATGTTTGGCCTCATCGGCCTATATTTTGTACATCATTTTGTTAGCCTTGTCGGCTTATGTACTTGGGTATGGCACAGATGCCAAGGTTGATATAAGAGTTATCGTTGTCCAATAGGACTAGCATGCTGGATGAGTATATATGTATATGTTTTATTATGTGGCTCACCTACATGTAAGTGTAAGTGTAAACCAAGGGGTGCCCGGGTGGGCTAGTACCGGGCACTCGTCACGGCCCTCTAGACGGGTCGTGACAAAAGTGGTATCAGAGCAGTTCAGTCCTAGGGTGTGTCTACTAGCCGTGTGTAGTAGAGTATTGGTTATGGGTGTGTTGCGCGCCACACTTATAAACAAGAGGCTGCGGACATTTTAGGAATGATTGACCTTCGTTCTTCATAAGAATCGTGCGATAGAGCTATGATATAAGAATTTCCCGTTCCTTAACCGTGTGTTGTGTATTTCAGAAATGCCTGTAAAGAGAAAGGCTACAGCAGACCAAAAGGGCAAGACCGTTGCAGAAAAGTGGGCTGAAAGAGCACCGCCACTAGTAGTAGAGGAAAGTGAGTCCCAGAGTGCGGCTCAATCTTAGTCCTCCCGTTCAGTACCTATATTTGAGGAGCGTGAGGGAGCCTCAGCCCCAGCTCTAGCACCTCCGGCTCCTCCACCGGATGCTTCAGGCCAAGATGTAAAAGAGGCTATATATTTGCTTACTCAATTGGTGGCTGCCCAGACTCAGCGGAAAAGTGCGGGGCAAAGTGACAGGGTTGTTTGTGCAAGGGCCCGTGACTTCATTACCTTAAACCCTACGGAATTCTTTAGGTCACAGCCGGAGGAGGACCCTCAGGACTTCATTGATGGTATGTTGAGGACCCTTCGATTGATACATGCTTCGGACACCAAATCGGTGGAGTTAGCATCGTATAGATTGAGAGATGTCTCGATCCAATGGTACACGGTTTGGATGGCTTCACGGGGAGCCAATGCACCTCCCCCAGTATGGCAAGAGTTTGTTGATGCTTTCCTCCGACATTATATGCCTCCGGAAGTTCGGCGAGCTAGGGCCGATAAATTCTTGAATTTGAGGCAAGGTAGCATGAGTGCTCTAGAGTATAGTCTCCGCTTTAATTCTTTGGCTAGGTATGCTTCGGCCATGGTAGCAGATATGGGTGACAGAGTACACCGATTCGTGAAGGGCCTAGGGCCACATTTGATGGATAGGTGCTTGACTGCGTCCCTTCAGGATATATGTACACAAATACGCATTAGAAATGGAAAGTCCCTATGAAAGGCAAGTAAGTGCTTATGATGATGATAATACTATCTCCCATCCTGTGTTATCTTTCAGGTTGCTTATTATGCTTCTACATTGATATTGATCATGCTTTACATACTCAGTACATTCTTCGTACTGACGTCCTTTTGTTTGTGGACGCTGCGTCATGCCCGTAGGTGCACAGAGAGACGGGATTGATCCATAGCTACATTCCCAGGGACAACATAGCAGAGCTCTATTTCATTCGGAGCCATAGCTTTTGGGTACTTATTCTTTTGTGTACATAATTATGGGCATAGCGGGGTCCTGTCCCGCCTATATGATATGTTATGCTCTCCTTAGAGGCTCGTAGACATGTGTATATGGTTAGATATGTTTGGCCTTGTCGGCCTATATTTTGTACATCATTTTGTTAGCCTTGTCGGCTTATGTACTTGGGTATGGCACAGATGCCAAAGTTGATATAACAGTTATCGTTGTCCAATGGGACTAGCATGATGGATGAGTATATATGTATATGTTTTATTATGTGGCTCACCTAGATGTAAGTGTAAGTGTAAGCCAAGGGGTGCCTGGGTGGGCTAGAACCGGGCGCTCATCGCGGCCCACTAGATGGGTCATGACACTTAAGCTCAACATTACCACTATCGTTTATATAGCATATCTCTTACCGTTATCTCATATGAAATCCTCTATGAACATAGACTCGCAACTTTGCGGAACATTGGTCATAAGACGTGCATTAAGGCTTATGGACAATCTATAACAATGTCGGGGTGACATATGGTCGAGAACTCCCGATTACATTATGGAGCATTCATAGGTATTCCGCCTCACCTTGAAGGAATTAGTATATCAGGTGAGTGTATACAACAAGTAACACCAGTAGATTATAGTTAATGTCGTAAGCTTGGTAGAAACATTACACTATGAACTCTTGAATCTTTAGACTTAAGCTTATCATCTTCATTATCGTGCTCATAACATGCCGCTTACCCTTATCTCCCGTGACTATTTATGATCATAAACTCTTACTTTTCCGGAAGGTAGGGAAGTCATGGGAAGGTAGGGAACATAATATCATGGGAGTTACATAAGCATCATTAGCTTTGTAAGAATGTCATGGGAGTTACATAAGCATCATTAGCTTTGTGAGAATGTCATATCCTGAACTTTAGGACTTCAAGACTATTATTCATCACCGGTATCGTCATGCTCGTAACATGTCTCTTCTCTTTATCTTGTATGAAACTTCTTGTACTCGTAGACTCATAGACTTCGATACGTAGGAAATCATGAAGAAAAAGGGAATACCATATCATAGGATCCATGCCTTAGAAAGAAGGGACTAGTCTTACATACCTTTTCCTGTAGCTATTCCACCGCTTGATCATTCCCCTTCAATATTCGCGTTCCTACCTTCAAGAGAAGTCGTACGAACGTTAGTCAATCGATTACTTAAACGTGCTTACTATTTCTAGGAAAATGGGCGGCATCTCCTTTGTTTATACAACTTTCCTCATATAGTATATCAACTCCCAAACGTTCATAACAACATTCACAACATCGCACACGACAATCATCATTTATCTACATTTACCACAATTCACCATTTCCCTTCAATTTCTCCACAATTATGGTTATAACTCCCTATCGCGTTTTCTCAAATATAATACTTATTCCATGGTCTAAATGTCATTCATAACATATTTACAATCACAACATAACAATATTAGTCATTCAATCCAAACTATTGTTCAACAATGACACTATTCACTCTTTCATGACCCATCTCCTATATCTTTCTACAATTCAAGTGTCTTAGCCTTCTAATACCTTAAAAAACATGGTATGGTCATAAAACTTTCCTTAGATGATGGATGAACGACCCTTGAGTGGAACTTCTCTTCTTGTACCAAAACCCTAACTCACTTCCTTTGAGTTTTCTTGGTGTAGATGAGCTTTTGCTAGGCTTCACACACTTGTGTTAATGGATTTGGTGTAGTTGATATTGGTTTTACCTTGAATTCTTGTGGATGAATGATGGAGAAGGTTCTAGAGGTTTCTTGACTTGTGGAGGAGTGAGATGAAATGAAATGAAATGAGAAAGGGTCCCTTACTTTAAATGTTGAAACCTGACCCGACCATGTTATACGGACCAACATACGGTCCGTACATTTTATACGGGCCGTATGTGTGGTCCTGTAGGTGGTGCTGCTCTTGGATAAATATACGGCCTAACATACGGCCAGTATATTTTATACGGTCCGTATGTTGGGCCGTATAATGCCTAGTTGTTCCGATTTCGTTCTCGTCGACTCATTTGATCTCCAATCCTTATGGAACCTTCTTGACACTTGTTTAACACCTCAATACCAATCTAAGGGAAGTTATCACTCGTCTCTAAGACATCATTATGCGATCGTTAACTCGTCGTCCAAGATTCTTACCCGACGCACAACAGATCCTTTACTTCCTTTGTCAAACTTCTTCCTTTACGTCTAATGTCTTGAACCTCGATTAGGATCGTCAACTGCTATCTCTCACTTATACGAATCATCGTATACCTCATGCTCTTCGCTAGCCCATTCACTGTACGCTAACAGGAAATTTTCCAAGGTGTAACATAGGGTTTTCTTCAAGTGAAGTATTGCCACCCAAAACCCGTTCCTACGCATTCAAAGGTGAGTTTTATGATTATTCCATGTTGGCTAAAGTATTGAAAAGTTGAAACACTTTGATTATGGAACAAGATGGTAAAATGGGTTACCAAAGAAGAAATTAGTAGCAATTGTGAATAGTAGATTAATATTGATATGTTGTGACAATAAGTACGCTATAAATGACATTTAGAACGTGGGGTAAGTATTGTATGTGAGAAAACGCGATAGTAAACTATAACCACAATTATGGAGAAATTGAAGAGAAATTATGAAATGCGGATGATGTAGATGAATGATGATTGTTGCCTATTATATTGTGAATGTTGTTATGGATCTTTGGGAGTTTATATATGATAGGGAGAAAGTAGTATAAACAAAGGAAACGCTGCCCAATTTTCTTTAGCTTTAGTAAGCACGTTTAAGTAATCGATTAGCTAATGTTAATGCGAATTCTCTTGAAGGTAAAAACGTGGGCATTGAAGGAGAACAAGCAAGCGATAGATTAGTTAAACGAAAAAAGTATGTGAGGCTAGTCCTTTCTTTTCATGGCATGAATCTTATGGCATGATTCTTCCTTCTTCTCCATGAATCCTCTACATCCCGAAAAACTAATAGCCTATGTTCATGAATAGCCACATGAGATAAGAGATACATTATGAGCCTAATAATGATGATGATGAGCTTAAGTCTAAAGATTCTAGAGTTCATGATATGATATTCCTACAAAGCTAATGATGTTGTTTACCGTATACACTAGCTTAAGTCTAAAGATTCTAGAGTTCATGATATGATATTCCTACAAAGCTAATGATGTTGTTTACCGTATACACTCACCTTATATCCTATTTCCTTCAAGGTAAGGCAGAAAGCTTATAAATGCTCCATAACGGAATCGGGGGTTCACGACCCTATGTCACCTCGATAGCTGTACAATTTGTCTTGAGTCTTATGCATGATTCACGATAAGTATGTGATTATGATATTACACCGCGCCTATATGGCCGGTCAGACACCGCTAAGGCGGGCAGCGTATACACTATGTCTAGATGGCATGGGCAGTCACCACTAGTGGGCGGCATGAGATGGTACCCCGGACGCCGGAGGCCTGGACGCAGGCTAATGATTATCACACCTGACCTATATGGATGGGCAGCTTATACATTTATGCATATATGATATGTTGACGATTATGAAGTAAGCCAGCATGTATTATTTCTTTTATAAGTGACAGTCAGATACAATTGCTCCTTATTTGATGCTTCCTTTATCTCATTGACGTATTATTATTACTTATGCCTCTCATATTCAGTACAATGTTCGTACTGACGTCCATTTTTTTGGACGCGGTGTTCATGCCCACAGGTAGACACGGAGGTGACCTTGATCCAGACTCGTAGGAGCTTTTAGCTGACTTGAGAGCACTCCATTGTTCCGGAGGTGCCTTTGATTATTCTTTTGTGTACATATGTATATTTTGGGACGACGGGGTCCTGTTCCGTCCATATGTCTAGTACTTTAGTAGAGCCTCGTAGATACGCAGGTGTGGGTTATATGGTGTCACGATGTTGCCATTGTATATGTATATATATATATATATATATATATATATATATATATATATTATCATTTTGATAGCCGAAAGGCTTATGTATATAAAAGTATTTGTGTTTTCAAATGAAAAATGATTTTTCTTATGATTTGAGTATGATGAGTATTAGAATGAGTGGTGCTCGGTGGTTAGCCCCGGGTACCCGTCACGGCCCCTAGTTGGGTCGTGACATTGGTGTATTCCAGAAAAAAGGGCTTTATAGTTGTTTTGGTTTGTGGACTACTTTAAAGTGACTGGAAATTTTAGGTTGTAATATATGGGTAAAAAGAACCAAGGTTGTGTCCCCGTCAGATAAAGTGTTTGATCATGGGTATCAATCTTGATATACTTCTAATGGACTGTTTGTATAGATGTACTTAACCTTTATATGAATCTGAACTATTTCCCAATAAGAAAAGATTATTTCTTTCTATTCTTTTTCCAAAGATAATAAAGTATGCATGAAGAACTGTTAATTATGTCAAGTAAATTGCTCTTATTCCTAAGTGAATTTATTAAACAAGGTTTAAAGCCCGGGTTCTTGTTATTTGTTCTTACCTAACCCTAGCTATTTTCCCAAATAAACTAAAGTTTATGGCGTTAGCTAATATTTGCAACTACTAACTATATGATGAAAACGAAGAACAAATAAACCCTAACAATCCATTATGCGTATATCTTTCACGATCCCGAATCACAACACACCCATCCTTGGGTTCACAACCTTAGTAAAGGTGTTTAGCTAATCATTGCAAAAAGACAATAATAAAAGATTGAAGATTGCATAAATGAATTTTTGTATTGAACTTACGAATAAAACTTGAAAGTAATGAACGTAATTGTCTGGAATGTCATCAAAAGCAATAACAACTCAAAGGTAATTATTACAAGTCTAAAACTCCAGATGTCTTAAAAATAAAACCTAAACAGGCATTTATACAAGTTAAACTCGGAATAATCAATCCCAGTCCTGTTCCAGCTCGGGTTGCACTTCGACGGGTCGTCGTTGCACTTCGACGGTCGTTGACATATCCCACGACCATAATGACGATCTGAGTATTCTTTTTTCACTCTGCAGGAACTCCATCGTTGAAGCACTTCGACGAACCGTCGATCATGTCAACCGTGCAAGTCGTCGATCTGATTATTTGGCACTTCGTAGGAACTTATCGACGAGGCAATTCGACGGACCGTCGAGCATGTTAACGGTCCGTCCTTATGCTTATCAGAACAGATTGCTTACTTTCCTCGTTTTTTCGATTTCCGAGCATTCTAACTTCGAAATACCTGCACAACACACAAAACAGATCAAACTAACACAAACTTGCTCGAAAACAAGTAAAACTTAGAGTTAAAAAGCATTGGCACATAAACACCGCCAACTTAAAGTCTTTGCTTTTCCTCAAGCAAGTCAACTAACAGACTCAATCTACAACTGTGTCGATATCGCAAAGTTAAGTTGTCTACAGTGATTGTGGCAATTAACTTCCGGCATATCATGTGTATCACAATGACTCTCCCCCCAATAAAGACAAAACCAATCAAGGACTCGTTGCAACTAACAATGAGGCTTCAATTTATGACATCTAGTTATAAAAGAAACCATAGCCCACATGAATCAAGACTCATGGGAAACTAGTCACTTAACCAAATGTCCCAACATATATGTACACACAGAATGGGACAGAAGGCAAAGGAGAGAGAAACACTCATACTCACAAAGAAATTATCTAGCTATGCATGTAAATACTATAAGCATGGCCTTATTTTCAGTGCTCTCAACTTTGGACAGTTTGGCTGTGATCACACTAGGACTTTTCAGGGTTGTAATGTAGGCTTGGGGACGGGTAGGATAGATATTTGGATACTTGTGACTCACCCTCCTTGAACACTACATCTTATTCTCTTCTTTTGCCGCCTTTTGTTTTCTTCCCTTCTTTCGTTTTGTTGCCTCGATGTGGTTTTATTTTGATTCTATTCTCTATTTTTTTTCTTTGTTTGCTGTTTTTCTATTTTTTTTTCTCTACACTTACCACACCGCTGTTTTTTAACTAGGCACTTCACTTCGACCCCACTTTAGGCTTATGCCTCATGATTCCCTTAGTCCACCTATCACCCCCAACTTAGGCTTTTAGCCTCAATCATATTATTTTAGTGCCAAGGAGGGATCGCGTGCAAAGAGATCGATATTCAGAACGGGTATCGACTTGTTACAGCTAATCAAAGAACAGGTTTTCAGGCTCAAAATGGCAACAAGGGATATTAATCTATGGGTAGGCTTATATTTAGGCTAAACAGGGGTTCCTAACACGAACAAGGCCTAAGATCAGTTCACAGCTTCACATATCTTCAGAATGAAGGCACGACTAACCAGACAAGTTTTAGATTACATACACAACTGGAGAATATATCTACAAAACCTCACAACACATGGCATCAGAATTGTCAACACATTAGTTTCCCCGCTATAATTCCGCACACAAAGTGTCAGAATAATCTAAATGACACACAAAAAAGCATGCATGTCAATTAAACAACCAAGTCCATTTTTTCAAAAAAGTTCGAAGGGGAATACTTTTTTTCAAATTAAAACAAGACATGCCTAAGTTAATCAAACCACGACCACATAGGTCAACAATACTCTACTTTATCTAAACATGACCTAAACATTCCAGGCCCAACAAGAAATAAACCCCTCAGGAAAAGAACCATGGAAAAGAAAAGCTGAGGGGGTCCTAAACACATATATCAAAATCAAATACTCCCACCCCTAACTGAAAAAGTCTGCAATGTCCCCCATGCAGTAAAGTTAATCCAAGGAGTAGGAATACCTCTGGCGCACTAGGCGCGTTGCTTATCTCGTGACTCATCGGTCTGTGAGGCATTAAGTGGTGCAACCGCACCAGCAGTAGTCTCTGTAGCAACGTCAGCAACAGCTTCAGTAGTGCTGCCCGTAAGCATCGGCATTGGAGTAGGAAGGGGTGGTGGTAACGTCTCACCAGTGGGAGCACTGTTAGAGGTGGCTCCCCTAGTCCCAAACTGGACATTCTCCAGAAGCGATCTCTGAATGGCCTCTCCTATCTGCTGCTCCTCCATACTCGGGCCCCTAGGGTGAGTGCTCTCTCGCAATTCGTCCTTATCACGGGCCACTCTCTTTATCTCCCGACTACCCGCTGCTGTAGGCATAAATAACTGCACCACTGGAAGCTCCTCCTCAATCTCCTCCGCAACAGATAGTGGTGCATCTACTAGGATCGGTTCACGAGCCTTCAACAATGAAACATCAGCCTTAAGCTGCTCTAACTCTGCCCTCAAAGCATCAGTGGAAGTGGTTGGGTGAGCCATCTCCTATACGGTCAATCTCATCTCAAATCCATCCAGCCGAGTGGATAGTGTTATACTCACAGGATCTAATGCCTCGTCCACTCTTTATCTCACATAATCATCGAGCTAGGTCACTATGATCTTTGACTGCTGGTCTACTGTAGCTGCCTGTTTTGCAAATTTCCTAAAGTTGTCCATTGAGAAGGCATATGGATCAACTATGGCGGTACCCTGGGGCTGTCCAACTGGGCCAGCTGGCTGTGGGACTGGACTCGGAGGCTGTGGAGATGAAGTCTGTAGCTCAGGAATAGCAGTCTGAGTCTCAACGGAATCATCACCAATATCAGTAGTGGAATCTCAGAATCTGCAGCCCGGATAGTCTCAGTAATAGGGGCAGTAGTGGTGGGTAACTCCTATGTAGAGTCACTCGCAGTCCCTGAATGAACAAGCTCCTGCAGTAGGTGTACCACCCCAAGTGCCACTGGGAACCTATCCGCTTCCCCTTGGCTCTCATCAACAGCCTCTTTCTTGCACTTTTCCTCCAAATAAACTGACGCAGCTGTAATCCGATGGTCGATATCATCTATAAACCGCACCTATGACCTCCGAACAAGCTCTACAATCAGGCATGGAAATATCAGGAAAGTGTTGGGCTGGGAAGCCCTCAACTGTATCTCAGTACTATCCAATGCCCCAAAATCAATCGAGTATCTGGACATCAATGCGGCTACAACAATCTGCTTATCAACCCTAAGAGCATTATCGGCCTGAGTGGGGAGAAGCCGCAACTGCAACATGCTCTACCAAAAATTTCCCTCCAATGTCAATTGTCTCTTTACTATCCTCTTGGCCAAGTTAGTACACTTGGCCCTCATGCTCAGATGACCAATCACTGTGGCTACCTAGTCCCTGACGGACTGCTCCTTGCGTCTCAGCAACTTGTCTTTCAACTCAATTGTCTACCTCGGGGTGGTATAATTCTCGCCGAAGTATACTCTGTTGGTGGCCTGGGCAGATATATCAACACTCATCTCTCTGATCTCAACCTCTCTAAGCAGCTCTAACTCTCGCACTTTCTGGCCCTTTTTCTGACCTCCTAATCAAGGCCCCATATGCGGCATATATCTTACATACCAAGATTAGGCAATAATCCCGAGGCAACTCCTGCATAAACTCTAGCTAATAATGACGAATGAGCTCTTTGGCCCTGGGTAAGATCTTTAACCCCTCAAAACTGATCCGCCGCTCTTCATTTATGGTGCGATTCTCATGCTGACTGTCGTCACCTTTCAATTCAATGCCATACTCATATAGCTTCCTCGCACCATCAGTAGTAAAACGATCCTCAAGCCTCTGACTTCTAAGTTCCCGAGCCCTAGCCGCCTCACCATCAGTATAAGTATCAGCCTCATCATCACCAAGCTGTGAGCTCTGATGGGTCTGGGATCTAGAAGGTACCTGAGAGGATTGAGCAGCATCCTTAGTAGACTGTGCTCATGCAGTGGGTGAGGCATCTGCAGATGCAGCCTCTGATCCCTCCTCCTCGGATCCATCACTGGACCTAGATGTAGATGATTCCTCCTCGTCAGACTGGGAGGAACTAGGAAGTGTATGAGCCGGTACTGTGACCTGCCTATTCCACGGGGGACGATCAGCCCTATTCTTCCTCACCGGTATAACCTTAGGCTCATCATCCTCGTCTCTAAGTGTAGGTTGGCCACTGGGTCTTCTTCCACCTGTTGTTCTTTGAGTTTTCCTCGAGTCACCCCCTCGGGTGGTTGTTAACTTGGGAGTCACCATACATGTAATCATCAAAATCCACAATCTATTCAATCCGTACGAGTGATATCAAACACAGTGAAAGAAAAAAAAACTCTCAGTTCAGTTCTTTGATGTTTTTTGTCTGCAAATCATCGATGCGCTTTGACGGACCGTCGAACCTATCGATAGAGCATCGATCAGCTCGACGGGACCGTCTTTGTGAAAAGGCGGTCCGTTTACTTGTCGACGGTGCCCTCGACACATTTACGGCCTTGCAGCAGCAACCAACATTTAACAGACATCAATTTTTTTTTCGGCTTTGCGTTTTCCACTCCAATCAATCAGAGAACCCATATTCAGCTATTTTGTACATTTGCGGTTTTGGGGCTTCGGGTTACTCAGACTTCACCCTTATGTTTTACTGTTTTAAACCTTGGTAATTATCCGAGTTTTGTTTGGTAGGTATAACAATATCAAACCGAGATTTTTAATCGAGATACCCTCCAACCCATTGGAGTTACTCAGACTTCACTTCTCAAGCATCATGTTTCAATATAATTCCTGTTTTTCGGACCATTGGTGGCCATAATGAACCAACAAGTTGATCAAAATGCCCGCCGACTCAATGGAAGCACGATATTCTCGTCCCCACGAGTCCCCCTAACAACAATCAAACAAAATTCCCCTCCCCCAACCAATAATTTCACAATTTTATAAATTTAATTATGGATTTCATTCAACAAGTACAAACCCTAAGTCATAATTTCTACCCTCAGCATTTACATCATAGGTATCACCCATGTACCCCAGTTAAAAACACGCCCAACTTATTTCAATACCATCAAATACGGCCTAGGTCTCATAATCTAATTTTTTCAATTAATTTAGGAACCCTAGGAATCTTCTTTAGCAATTTTCGAATAAATACCAACATTAAAACCAAGAAAAGGTCAAAATTCATGCACATACCTGATATAGAAAGAAACTTTCAAGAAAACTTGACTAAAGATTTTGAGATTACTGAGCCAATTCGTAACCCTAGGTCAGAGGGTTATGTTTTTCAGTGGTGGTGACAGTGAAGCGTTGTGGGAGTAATAAGGGGTGAATGAATGTGGAGGAATTAATGGGGAGTTATGGAGGGAGCTATGGATTTGAAGAGGTTGAGTGGGAATGTTATACGGCTGTTGCGTGGGAAAAAAATTACTCTGCCCGTTATCTCTCCTTAAAAACGCGAATGTTCAGCCCTTTAATTTTTTTTGATATTTTTGGATGAGTCGTGTCGATGACTCGTCAAAGCGTAAATACGACCCAAAAAAGTAAAAAAAATTGCTGACTTGTTGACGAGCACTTCCACGACGTCGTTGAACATGTCGACGGTCTGTCGACATACTCCTCGACTTACCTACCTGAAGATTAGAAATTGCTAATTCTCAGAAGTTCGGCTCTGCATATCGTCATTGTACATTGACGGTCCGTCGACATGTCGACGGCCCGTCTTTGTGCTCTGGTGTAACTTTGCTGGTTTTCCGAGTTTCAGTTCCTGCGCACTTAACACCTGTAAAAAAAATAAAAAAATAAAACCTACAGAAACGAAATTACAGAATTTTAAACTTGGGTTGCCTCCCAAGAAGCGCTGCTTGATTTAATGTCGCAGCACGACGGGGTTATCAATATACTATTGGTCGGGACTCGCCGAATCAGTATTCGTTCCAAGGTGCTTCAACCGATACTTGTCAACAATTCTATCTCCCGCAATCATACCATGGTAGTGCTTCACCCTCTGCCCGTTCACCTTAAATGTCTGAGTTTCATCTTCAGACTTCAATTCAATAGCTCCATGAGGTGAGACACTTACCACTTCAAAGGGACCCGACCACTGTGATTTCAATTTGCCCGGTACTAGTTTCAATCTAGAATTAAACAACAGGACAAGATCATCATGGTATAATTCCCTCTTCAGGATCTTCTTGTCATGGTACTGCTTCATCCTCTCTTTGTATAATGCTGCACTTTCATAGGCCTGATAGCGGAACTCATCCATCTCATTGAGTTGAAACAACCTGAGTTTGGTCGCTTCTTCCCAATTCATGTTCAATTTCTTCAAGGCCCACATGGCCTTATGTTAATTTCAACTGGTAGGTGGCATGCTTTCGCCAAAACTAGCTTGAAAGAAGAAGTCCCAATCGGTGTCTTGAAGGTGATCGGTAAGCCCATAGAGCATTATCGAGCTGGCGAGCCCGATCAGTTCTGTTTGCATTCACTGTTTTTTCTAAAATACTCTTTATCTCTCAATTCGAGACTTCAACTTGCCCACTTGTCTGAGGATGATAAGGGGTTGCAATCCTATGCTTGACTCCATATTTCTCCATTAATCCCTCAAAGGCTCTATTGCAAAAGTGAGAGCCACCATCACTGATTATCGCCCTTGGAGTACCAAAACGAGTAAATATGTTCTTTTTCAAGAACCCCATGACACTCTTGGCTTCGTTATTAGGTAAAGCCACCACTTCTACCTATCTAGAAACATAATCAACAGCCACCAAGATATATTTCATGCCAAAAGAGCTTACAAAGGGACCCATAAAATCAATTCCCCAAACATCAAACACTTCAACCTCCATTACAAAGTTCATAGGTATCTCTTGCCTCCTACAAATATTCCCCTGCCTTTGGCACTGATCACAAAAACGCACCATCAGATTAGCATCATGAAAGAGTAGGCCAATAATAACCACATTCGAGAACCTTTACAGCAGTCCTCGTACCACTGTGATGTCCCCCAATTGGAGAGTCGTGGCAAGCCTTCAAAATCTCCAATACCTCACTCTCTAGGACACAATGCCGAATAATGTTATCAGCGCAAGTTCTTAATAAGTACGGTTCATCCCAATAGTACTGACGACCCGCAAAAACTTCTTTTTCTGATACGATTTTATCTCGTCGGGAATGATACAAGTAGCCAAGTAGTTAGAAAAATTTGCAAACCACGGTGCCACCTGCATAGACACCGCGAACACTTGTTCATTTGGAAATGCATCTTAAATATCAAGTTCTTTTGCTGGCACCCCAGTTTCCTCAAGCCTAGAGAGATGATCTGCGACCTGATATTTAGATCCCTTTAGATCTTTTACCTCAAAATCAAACTCTTGTAACAAAAGGACCCAATGAATTAGTCGCGGCTTAGCTTCCTTCTTTGCCATCAAATACCTCAACGCAGCATGGTCAGTGTACACCACAACCTTTGACCAAGCAAATAGATCTGAAACTTCTCAAATGCATATACTGTCGCAAGCAGCTCTTGCTCAGTCACCGTGTAGTTCATCTGTGCCGTATTAAGTGTCCTACTAGCATAGTAGATCGGGTGCATAATTTTATTTTGCCCCTGGCCAAGCACCGCACCTATCGCGAAACCAATAGCATAATATATCAACTCAAAACGCAAGGACCAATCAGGAGTAACAATAACAGAAGCAATAGTGAGGCGCTCCTTTAATTAATCAAACACCTTTCGGCACTTGTCATCAAACAAAAACTTAGCCTCTTTTTCAAGAAACTTGCACATTGGGTTTGCAATCTTGGAGAAATCTTTGATGAAGTTCTTGTAGAACCCAATAGGTCCTAAGAAACTTCGAACACCTTTGATTGAGATGGGTGAAGGAAGTTTTGCAATCACATCTATCTTTGCCTGATCGACCTCAATTCCCTTTTCCAAGATTTTATGACCTAGGACGATCCCTTCCTTCACCATAAAGTGGCACTTCTCCTGATTTAGCACGAGATTTGTCTCCTCACATCTTTTCAGCACTTGACCCAGATGGTCAAGACAGTCATCAAACGAATCACCAACAATCGAGAAATCATCTATAAATACCTCCAAGAAATCCTCGACCATGTCAGAAAAGATCGACATCATGCACCTCTGAAAAGTGGCTGGTGCATTGCATAGCCCAAAGGGCATTCAAATGAACGCAAACGTCCCATAGGGACAAGTAAAAGTCATCTTCTCTTTGATCTTCTAAGGCAATGTTGATCTGATTATAGCCCGAGTATCCATCTTGGAAGCAATAGTAAGACCTCGCAGCCAGCCTATTGTTATATCCCGCATTTTGTGCATTCGGATAATTCACGATGATCGCGGGAAGATTAACAAGCAAGGCCTTATTTTTATTTTGTTTGGCATATGAGTTGTTTACGAAGAATTTAGAAGCGGAAATATTAAGAAAGGCTAGGGGAAAAAAGGTAAATTTACATTATGACTCGTGGAAATATGGAGGAAGGCGAAGGGTAAATTTGGAATTTGGAAAAATTAAAAGTTGTCATGAAGTGCAAAACAAAACACAAAAAAAAAAGTGGGCTTGATCTTTTGGGCCAAGATTGGCCATCCACCCTCCTTAATGGGCTAAGCCCATGTATAAATTAAATAAATGAGTTTAAAAGATGACTAATTAGTCATCTTATTCATTGAATTCTCTAGAAATTTCAAGACATGAAGAACAAAAGAGAGGGAGAAATAAAGACCAAGGCGATTTCAGCCAAGATCAAATCCAACAAGAACCTTGGAGAAATTTTCTTTAAAAATCATTTTCTACTAATTGAAGGGTCCTTAGCAAGTTGGAGTGGTCATTGAAGCAAGAAAAGCACATATTCATACAAGTTGTGCGTTCTAGCCAAGTGAAAAATTGAAGAAAAAGATTTTGGCGGATTTGCAACTTGAATTTGGAGTAGCATAAGGAGCGGAAAAAGGTATGTAAGGCTTTACCCTTCCTTCTATGGCATGTCTTAGACGTAATATGTTGGAAATTAACCTCGGGGACAACTCTACCCTCCCGAATCCGCGCCTAAAGTTTCCCCTTTTTCATTCAGTGGAATTGAATTAAAAATTGTGTGAAACGTTGGAAAAACTTCTTAAACCTCTAGAACATGCATAAATAGGACCCGACTACCTTAAAACCCTCACAAGTAACACCATGACATGTAACATATGCAAATTGTGTACGCTACCTCATTCGGACCGAGGTGGGACCGTAGCTCCCGGATTTTCCTTATGGCTCCGTTTGACCTATTTTGGAGTAGAATCAAAAGAAAGCTTTTGATCCTTGTTCCGTTTATCCTACGACAAATACTGTACCCATCCTAATGAGAATAATTCTATGATGATAATGATAACAATGAATGAAGGAAGAGAATATGTCTATAATAAGTATGACAAGAATGATTCCATGACTACGGGTCTTAAGCTAAGGATGCAATATGAGTATGAAAGTGTCACGACCCAGCCCCGTGGGCCGCGACTGGCACCCTATCTGGGTACCCAGACCAAATCGCATATTCATTTACCAGATCCGAGCATATTCCAAAAATTCATAAAAGTCATATCAACCAGAATTTTTATCAAATATGTCTTAAGCGGTCGCCCAAATCAAAATGTCAAATCAAATCCAAACGGAGCGGCGGAATAGACATCGCCGGTCAAAAGTGCAAACATAAGCATAAAGGCCATTTAGGGCCATCATAACGAACGGACCGCTTTAAGACAAGAAAACCAAAATCAAACAAACATATATAGGACCCTCGCCCCACATATATGACTACAGGCCTCTACGAACTCAAAACAAAAACATACGGCGAGACAGGGCCCCGCCGTACCCAAATAGTCAAATGTACAGAGTATATACACATAGCAAAAGGAGTCTGTACCAAAAAGGGACTCCGAGTCAAGAAGAAGTACTCCGAAGTAGCAAAGAGTGAAGCCTAAAGTGGAGGATCACCAATATCTGCACCTGCGGGCATGAAACGCAGCCCCCGAAGAAAGGGGGTCAGTACGAAATATGTACTGAGTATGTAAAGCACGGAGTACAGAAATATGGGCCAAAACCGAAAGCAAATCAGATGACAAAGTGGAGTACAAATCAGTATGTCAAAATCCGTATCAAAGTCATATACGTATACATAATGCAAACGAAATCATGCAAACGCTTAAGAACGTGGTCGCCACTCCGACGCTGGCGCCACACACAGCATAACACCAGAAAGTTTCATATCTCCGTATATCCCCAAACACAAACACAAACATAGGTGAGCGTATCGCATCACGAGCCATATCACAGCATAACTCCAAACGGAACCCGGCTCTATCGCGAAGCCTCGGGAACCGCAACACAGCATACGGCCGAATTATCATAAGGCGCACGAATCATAACCGGCCCGGGAACCGGTGAACGAAGTCATAATGAGGCACGAGCGGAGTCGTGAGCAAACAAATGCAAATTATATTTCAAAATAGTCTTTCAAAACATAATAGTTTCATAAGTCATTCCATAGTACAAAATAATTGAATATTTAGTCGATACGAAGGTTCGTTTCACAAAACGTTTCCAAAATGGTACGTATGGCTCAAAACGTAACCTAGCATATCATAATATTCATAACATAGCTCATAGCAGAACGTTTCAAAATCAAAGGGTTCATATCAAACCTTATTCCAAAGGAGAGCCCGATAGGACAAATAGGGCATCTCGGGGTTAGCGGGCCCACCTCGAGTCAAATTGAGGTGGCGAACATAATTTACGAACATTAATAGGCCAAAAGGTCATACATAATCATTACCAGGTGACCCGATCACATTTCGATAGGTTTCGGACGATTGGTGGCATTCTAGCCAAAATAGAGCCCTTAGGCTTTAATTGAATAAGGAATGAATAGTAACTTTTCTGTGGATCGGGTTTCGAGGAGCAGAAATGCTCCGGAAGTTCCAATATTCACCTAGCATACTAAGACATGCCAAACGAAGAAGTGGGAAGCTTTACATACCTTACAGACGCCTTATGCTCTCCCAAAAGTCAAGTCCCGTTTCGTCCGAAATCTGCAAATGGTCAAAGTTACCAATTTGAGATTCTTAGGCTTAAAATGCCATTAACTTCATTTTTGCCTACCGAAATTTCGGCAGCATTTCCCCTATAAATCTAACATCCCCGAGACTTAGCTCGGCTCCAAATACATCAACAACAACAGCCCACACATCATCAAACAACACAAATCATAATCAAACCACTCTAGCTTCAAAGTTCTACCTTATTACCTAAGTTGGCAACTTTTCATTCAAACTTCCAAAACTCCAAATCTATATCCATATTATTGTATTCATTCACTCATTCAAGATTATTCAATCACATTCCAAATATATTCCAAGCCATATTCGAAATTGCCCAAGATTCATTACTTTCCATAATTCTTTCAAAACATCAAAACTTACAACGAACGTTCTAACTTGCGTCGTTTCATTCCGAATTCACTAACAACAACATCAATTTACATCCTATGATCTTACTTTCACAATTATACAAAAACTATATAAATTCGCATAATTTCCCATAATGACATACAACCAAGTTCAATGCCATAATTCTTCCAACACTTCCAAATCAATGCAAACTTACATCATTTAAATTATAAGGATCATAACCATACAACTAACATATCAAACAAAACAATTTATCACCATTCCAACTTCTTCCATAGCCACGGCCAACATTCATTTTTTCCAATTCCACCCAATTCATTCAACTTTCATTTCTAATACAATTTCTACCATCACATACTAGATTCTAACATGAATTCAAGCCACCAAAACCATGCAATATACATGCTTACCTACGGCTAACACACACTTAGTCCCAACACACAAAATTCCCATGTTTTCCATTCATTCACACATACTACAACATACATATACCATTCATAACATAACAAAAGCATGAAATCCTCACCTTTCTTCAAGTCCTTCACTTGGAGATAAGAATTGTTTTCTTGCCACAATACTTATATCAACTTGTAGAGGGCTTTGCACTTGATAATAATTTCACAAGAGATGAACTTTTAAACCAAGGAATTGGCTCCAAAATTTTTTTCTTTCTTTTCTTTCTTTTCTCCTCTCAAACCCGAATTGCCCTCTCTTTTCTTTCTTTCTTGCTTTGTGTTTTCTTGAAGGTTCTTGATAATTACTAAGTGTGGAGTTGATATATATCCATCCATAGGTCATGTCTATATCACATGACCTTTAAAACGTGGGCTTGGACCTTTACCTTGGCCGGCCACTTCATCCTTTGGGCCTCAATTTTTTGTTGTCCAATTCTTGGCCCAATTCATAAAAGTCCCGTTTTGTAATTCCCGAAACTAATTTCCGAAATTCCAAATTTACCCTCGGCCTTCCCCGATGTCTTAACATTAATGATTCCACATCCAACATAGTCATATTCACCAAAATCAAAAATATTTCCTTATAACACACAAGTCTTGTTTATTTCTCGATTTCCAATTATACGAAAGCACGGGACATAACATTCTCCCCCCCTTTAGAACATTCGTCCTCGAATGTTAAATTGACCTCATGGGGTGTCATACTACTCCGGGAGGGTTCTTTTTATAGATGTCCTTTATTGATTTTTCCGACATGGCTCCTTCACCACATCATGGGGAAATTTTCACATCACTGGTTCAAACGCCTTCCTAATTTATTTTCTCATACCCCTCGTAATCATCGAACCATAAGATATATTCCTATAACAAACGAACGCTTTCCAGACATCATGGTATCATTCCTTATTGCACTGCTGAGTTCCCTACCACATTATCGTAATCCCTCTTCATACCAGACACTTCACACCAAACAGATTCAGAGCTAGGACCGGACGCGTCGAAGCATATCGGACAGATTCATAATCGACATCAGGGGTACGGAAGTATATCAGACATATCTGAGATCGGAGTCAGACGTACAAAGGCATATCAGACGGATTCGTAATCAGAATCAAACACACGAAGATATACCAGACAGATTCATAATCGAAGTCAGACGTACAAGATCATATCGGACAGATTCGAAATCAGAATCAAATGTACAGAATTGTATCATACAGAGTCGTGATCAGACAGACCGAAATGTATCGAACATACGCGTGATCAAAATCAAACGCACAGAAGCATATCAGACGGATTTATATCCAGAGTCAGACATACAGAGGTGTGCCAGACAGAAACGTATCCATAATCAGACGCGCAAAGATTCATCAGACGGGAACATAATCGAACTCAGAAATACAGAGGCGTACTAGACAAAGCCTTATCGGAATCGGGAGTGCAGAAGCACAACAGATAGAATGTCGAATTAGAATCAAATCGCTCCTATTAAGGTTCCAATAATTCATGAGAATTTCCCCTTTTATTGGTAAACTTATTCGCCAAGTTGTCACACAAATTGTCTTACGTCTCGCGTATCGACTCTTTCAAGGATTCCATTTATTCACACTGCTCATCTTTCATCTTTCCTACCCTCCATACTCATTTTCTCTTTCAGACATCGTCATTCTAAACTGAGTTATAATGTACTTAGGGATTTTCTATCACTTGACAACTTTCGGATCGTCGCCCCCCGCTTCGCTTCATGTATTCGGTTTAGTAAAACCTTTCGTCTACCACAACATTAGTTGCCGGGTCTCGGCTCTTGTCCCGTATGGGTACCAAACGAAAACCATACACACACACATACACACACTTACTAATACCTTACTGGCGAACGTCTCAGACTGTTATTCAAATTCGTTCAATTTCCCAAGCGGTGTTGTAACCTTTTCTTTTTGCCCATTTAGTCCGCCTTGTTCTGCGCGACTCCCGAAAGGGCACTAATTACTCCACACACAGTCTATTTACCTTTTGGTTACCCAGAATTTCCATTTATATTTATCGCACTCTCACTTATGAAAAACTTTACATTACTTCCCAGGGGGTCACCCATCCCAGAATTGCTCTGGCTTGAGCACGCTTAACCCCAGAACTTTCATGCATTTTGACGCGTTAGGGTTGATATAATTTCGTTGATTGCCCCGCACGGCCTTTGTCACGTAATTTTAGGGCAGATCGGGGTCTTAGCAAATTTTCGGAAAATTTTTGTAGCGGGTCCCACCCCCGGTTAAGTCGTACCATTACCACGTCGCCTTTCTGAATCTTAAACATTCACTTTCATACACATATACATATGATTACGGGTAACCCACGAATTTAAGTCTTCGTCCCACGAATTCCGCCTCCAAATAGTCGGTGGAATCTGATAAAAATATCACCGTAAGGTGTTCTCCGGCCACCGACCGAGGAAAACTAAAGTCTGACAAGTATCGCGGGACCTTTTTGTACTTAGTCTACATATTTACTTCCTTATTTCTGGAAAAATTTGGGCAGAGGTTCCTCTGTTTTTCTTACTATCCAAAACCTGTACACCAGAAAATACCAATCATGCCTCACAGGGCCAACTCATATACACATACATACATATCATATCATGTCGTATCGCAGCCACACGGGGCTGATAACTTCAAATAAGAATTATAACGTCGTCGACACTTACCACACGTGCCCAACTCAAACAGCATCGGAGGCACTTTCCTGTTTACTTTCATCCGGGATTTCCAGACTCACACTGACGGTGGGGATATCTCAGTCGCCCTTGCCTTGGGTCACTAGGTCTCTAATCCTTTTAAATTTCCGTTATCGTCATTGAACAACGTTTTACAGATATCATACACATATCGAAAATTCTAGGAAACTTATATGTTTATACTTATCAATCTCGAGTCTAACCTGGGGAGCTGCCGTGGGAACTGTGTCCCTCATCCTCGTCGTCCGACTGGCCCCCACTATTTCCTGCATCTGAATCGGAGGAGTGCAGGTAGCCTGGCAATTCCTGGTTCACCGACGGCCAGGACAAAGGGCTGGAATAGGGCGTAACACTCTCTGGGGAAGCCTGTCTAACATACTGCTCCACTACCGGAGCTGCTGGCACATCCTCGGGAATCTCCTCCTCCGGCGTCCCAGAGGAATGCTCGAGTGGCTCAGCCTCGGGGCTATCCTCCTCCCTAGGAGCAAGAAACTCTGGAGGTATCGTCGTTGGGTCCTCCGAAGGGTCGGTGTCATAACTGTCTTCCTTGGGAGCCTCTGCTCCGGGGATCAAAAACTCTGGAGGAATTGTCTCTGGATCCTTCGAAGGGTCGGTCTCAATCGAGTAGCTGGGGATCTGTCTACTCGGTCTTGGTGATGTCCTAGGGGCCTTATTAGCACACCCAACCCCATCATCTGAAGCGCTCCTCTTCATTATCTATCAACCTACAATCACCTGCAGGAAGAGGGTCAGAAACATTTTTCCCAAATACCGACACTTCTGCTCTTTGGAGCCCCGCTGTAGATACAGCAATTCGTAGGGGTGAATCATCCTAATCATACAGCTTTATAGCACGATCTAAGAATCCAAAGAAGGGTAACATCCTAAATGCCCTGTAGCTTCCTGTTTATAGATGTGGTGCACAACACATCTATAAACAAGACTCTACGAGACACGGCCTGTAGACATTCCGAGGACAAACTGCTCTGATACCACTTTTGTCACGACCCAGCCCCGTGGGCCGCGACTGGCACCCTATCTGGGTACCCAGACCAAATCGCATATTCATTTACCAGATCCGAGCATATTCCAAAAATTCATAAAAGTCATATCAACCAGAATTTTTATCAAATATGTCTTAAGCGGTCGCCCAAATCAAAATGTCAAATCAAATCCAAACGGAGCGGCGGAATAGACATCGCCGGTCAGAAGTGCAAACATAAGCATAAAGGCCATTTAGGGCCATCATAACGAACGGACCGCTTTATGACCAGAAAACCAAAATCAAACAAACATATATAGGACCCTCGCCCCACATATATGACTACAGGCCTCTACGAACTCAAAACAAAAACATATGGCGAGACAGGGCCCCGCCGTACCCAAATAGTCAAATGTACAGAGTATATACACATAGCAAAAGGAGTCTGTACCAAAAAGGGACTCCGAGTCAAGAAGGAGTACTCCGAAGTAGCAAAGAGTGAAGCCTACAGTGGAGGATCACCAATATCTGCACCTGCGGGCATGAAACGCAGCCCCCGAAGAAAGGGGGTCAGTACGAAATATGTACTGAGTATGTAAAGCACGGAGTACAGAAATATGGGCCAAAACCGAAAGCAAATCAGATGACAAAGTGGAGTACAAATCAGTATGTCAAAATCAGTATCAAAGTCATATACGTATACATAATGCAAACGAAATCATGCAAACGCTTAAGAACGTGGTCGCCACTCCGACGCTGGCGCCACACACAGCATAACACCAGAAAGTTTCATATCTACGTATATCCCCAAACACAAACACAAACATAGGTGAGCGTATCGCATCACGAGCCATATCACAGCATAACTCCAAACGGAACCCGGCCCTATGGCGAAGCCTCGGGAACCGCAACACAGCATACGGCCGAATTATCATAAGGCACACGAATCATAACCGGCCCGGGAACCGGTGAACAAAGTCATAATGAGGCACGAGCGGAGTCGTGAGCAAACAAATGCAAATTATATTTCAAAATATTCTTTCAAAACATAATAGTTTCATAAGTCATTCCTTAGTACAAAATAATCGAATACTTAGTCGATACGAAAGTTCGTTTCACAAAAAGTTTCAAAATGGTACGTATGGCTCAAAACGTAACCTAGCATATCATAATATTCATAACATAGCTCATAGCAGAACATTTCAAAATCAAAGGGTTCATATCAAACCTTATTCCAAAGGAGAGCCCGATAGGACAAATAGGGCGTCTCGGGATTAGCGGGCCCACCTCGAGTCAAATTGAGGTGGCGAACATAATTTACGAACATTAATAGGACAAAAGGTCATACATAATCATTACCAGGTGACCCGATCACATTTCGATAGGTTTCGGACGATTGGTGGCATTCTAGCCAAAATAGAGCCCTTAGGCTTCAATTGAATAAGGAATGAATAGTAACTTTTCTGTGGATCGGGTTTCGAGGAGCAGAAATGCTCCGGAAGTTCCAATATTCACCTAGCATACTAAGACATGCCAAACGAAGAAGTGGGAAGCTTTACATACCTTACAGACGCCTTATGCTCTCCCAAAAGTCAAGTCCCGTTTCGTCCGAAATCTGCAAATGGTCAAAGTTACCAATTTGAGATTCTTAGGCTTAAAATGCCATTAACTTCATTTTTGCCTACCGAACTTTCGGCAGCATTTCCCCTATAAATCTAACATCCCCGAGACTTAGCTCGGCTCCAAATACATCAACAACAACAGCCCACACATCATCAAACAACACAAATCATAATCAAACCACTCTAGCTTCAAAGTTCTACCTTATTACCTAAGTTGGCAACTTTTCATTCAAACTTCCAAAACTCCAAATCTATATCCATATTATTGTATTCATTCACTCATTCAAGATTATTCAATCACATTCCAAATATATTCCGAGCCATATTCGAAATTGCCCAAGATTCATTACTTTCCATAATTCTTTCAAAACATCAAAACTTACAACGAACGGTCTAACTTGCGTCGTTTCATTCCGAATTCACTAACAACAACATCAATTTACATCCTATGATCTTACTTTCACAATTATACAAAAACTATATAAATTCGCATAATTTCCCATAATGACATACAACCAAGTTCAATGCCATAATTCTTCCAACACTTCCAAATCAATGCAAACTTACATCATTTAAATTATAAGGATCATAACCATACAACTAACATATCAAACAAAACAATTTATCACCATTCCAACTTCTTCCATAGCCACGGCCAACATTCAGTTTTTCCAATTCCACCCAATTCATTCAACTTTCATTTCTAATACAATTTCTACCATCACATACTAGATTCTAACATGAATTCAAGCCACCAAAACCATGCAATATACATGCTTACCTACGGCTAACACACACTTAGTCCCAACACACAAAATTCCCATGTTTTCCATTCATTCACACATACTACAACATAAATATACCATTCATAACATAACAAAAGCAAGAAATCCTCACCTTTCTTCAAGTCCTTCACTTGGAGATAAGAATTGTTTTCTTGCCACAATACTTATATCAACTTGTAGAGGGCTTTGCACTTGATAATAATTTCACAAGAGATGAACTTTTAAACCAAGGAATTGGCTCCAAAAAAAATTTCTTTCTTTTCTTTCTTTTCTCCTCTCAAACCCGAATTGCCCTCTCTTTTCTTTCTTTCTTGCTTTGTGTTTTCTTGAAGGTTCTTGATAATTACTAAGTTTGGAGTTGATATATATCCACCCATAGGTCATGTGTATATCACATGACCTTTAAAATGTGGGCTTGGACCTTTACCTTGGCCGGCCACTTCATCCTTTGGGCCTCAATTTTATGTTGTCCAATTCTTGGCCCAATTCATAAAAGTCCCGTTTTGTAATTCCCGAAACTAATTTCCGAAATTCCAAATTTACCCTCGGCCTTCCCCAATGTCTTAACATTAATGATTCCACAACCAACATAGTCATATTCACCAAAATAAAAAATATTTCCTTATAACACACAAGTCTTGTTTATTTCTCGATTTCCAATTATATGAAAGCACGGGACATAACAGAAAGTATCAAAGTAGTTCTTGACCTTAAATTCAAATCCTTGGTTATGACACCATCTTCTAAAGATTCCAAAGGCATGACCCCCAAGTCGTAAAGTCTCAAATGTTTTTCTTATATCTTCGTTACTTGCAAAAGCTATATGTCTATAACTCCAAGGTATAAGTCTTTTCCTAATATTTCATAATTGTTTCTTTCAAAATGTCTATATTTTCCGAAAGCCAAGTTTTAAGAGATAGGAAGATCTTATGACTAGGATGATGAATATGATCTTACGATGAGAACGATGAAGTCAAAGACGAGAAAATGTCTATGATAGATATGTTGATGATATGTTCCTACTATGTATATGACAATATGACAATGTTAAACTATGTCTTGATATCTCAACTCTATTATGGGTAATGACTACGTTAAAGGTTCCAAACATATGAAACGATGCCTCATGACCCTATTTTATATTTTCTCAAAATGACACTCTTCATTGATAGTCTCGCCTTATGATACTAGTTCCTTCAAGGTGAGACGAAGCGATCACGGTTATTCCATAATGTAATCGGAGGTCACCGACCTTACGTCTCTCCGATGGATACATGATTTTTTTTGGGCTCTCCTGCATGCTTATATGACATATGTATATAAGATATGTATATGCACATGGGGTGGGGGAAGGGATACATGGGGGATGGGAAGGGAAACATGTTTCATTGCCACCTAGTCAGCTGGCTTATCATCCCTGACGCGGGATGCCCGAACGCGGGATATAAGGGCGAGCTGACGTATTTCGGCGCTATGTGGGCGAGCCGACATTGTTAGGTGCTATGACATGACATGATATGATATGACACGACATGATATGACATGACATGCTATGACAAGATATGCTATGACACGACATGACATGACATGATTTGATACGATATGATACGATATGAAATGATATGATAAGATATGACATGACATAACCAGAAAAGTATGCATGGTATCCGCCCTCAGCGGCACTCATATGTACAGGTTACTCTTTTATTCTATGACATGTTTTACGTTTCCATGCAGATATTATTCACACGCATATTTCTTACTATGTTACTATTTTTGCCTTACATACTCAGTACATTGCTCGTACTGACCCCTCTTCTTCGGGGGTTGCGTTCATGCCGCGCAGGTACACCCAAAGGATGCGAAGTTAGCATAGAAGATGTTCCAGCGGAGTTGGTAGGCTCCACTTGTCCTGGAGTGCTGCCAAGTCAGAGTATATGTACTATGACGCTATGTTCGAGGTTAGAGACTTTGCAGACAGAGTCGTGGGTATAGAGTGTCAGCTTTGTAGACGGCTTCGCCAGTCGATATGTTATTATGTCTCATGTCACGGGTCCGACATGATTATAGACTTTACTTATGAAAAGAAAAAAAAACGATTGGAGAGCTTACTATGTATTTATTTCTTAATTGGTTCAAAAGATTATATTTGTAATAAGAGTCAGCGGGTTCGCTCGGCTCTGAATGTGGTGTCGAGTGCCTATCACACCCTAGTAAAGTCGGGGTGTGACAAAGTGGTATCAGAGCAGGTCGGTCTAAGGGTTGTCTACAAAGTCGTGTCCAGTAGAATCCTGTTTATGAGTGTGAAGCCGGCCACATTTATAAACAGAAGGCTGCGGGGCATATAGGGATTGTTGACCTTCTTTCTGTCATTAGATCGTGCGATAGAGCCAAGTCATAGGAAATAAGATTTCTTATACTAATCGTGAATTCCGCAAGACGCCTCGTATCGACGGAAGAAAGCGAGTGATGACATCGCAAGCCACAAAGGTAAGTCGGGATATTTGTTCTGTTACTCGGAACTGGGAGTTCAGGATGGCTGGAATATGTCATATAGTTGTATGTTCTGTGAGGTATTGTAGATATTTGCTATGCACAGATCTTAAATAGTAGGAATGGTAGAGGAGATTCTACTAGAATGGATACGCTTAATAGAAGAAAACATGGGAAGGAAATGCCGCATACAGACAATAAATAAGATGTGTTGTTCTAGAGGACCTATGGGTCTGGCGTGGCGATGAAGGTGCGATCACTACTATCGGAAATCTGGAAGTCCAGGATAGGAAGTAGCCATACACACAGGCGGAAGGTGAACATTGGAAATCAAGAAGGGCAAAATAGTAATTATAAAAGAAAGGACGTGATACGAAAACGTTCCGGAATCTGTAAGACTACGACTTGCTCCAGAACACGTAATAAAAGTCATGTGAGGAAGCGGACGCGAAAATACCAGCATTAAGGCACCGGATTCCAGCAAAGTTTCGAGGTTAAGCGTGCTCAGGTGGGAGCAATTCTAGGATGGGTGACCCCCTGGGAAGTTTGCAAGAATTCTATATATCCGGACAGGATAGACAAATGAGTAGTTAGAGTAACCTAAGGAGAACTATAGTATATGGGATGGTTGAAAACCATAAGAAGTCGCGTAGGATAAGGCAGACTAGGTCGGTGAAGAGACGAAAAGTACATCACAACCCTGGGATCAGAATAGGCTTGGACAGCGTTGGGAAGTATTTTATGGCCTAGTTGATAGTAATTATACATATATGAACGCGTATGGTATTACGTGTGTAATTGTATCGGTAGACATGAGAGTTCCAGCAACCAGCGCTATGGTAACGAAAGGCATTGACTACGTAAGGGTACCGAAGTTCGAGGGACGGCAAGAGTAAATGGTACAAGTGTTGCAAAGTAAGTTGTTATTATTTTACTATAGGTTAAGCTTGGAAATTATAGTGTGACGCTCTTAGGAAAAGAAAGAGAGTGAGTAGATGGAAAACGACGAGACCAAAGTGTCGGAAGGAGGTGAAAGGTAAGAAACCTCAGTAAGTGGAGCTCTCGAGAGAAACTACCGGTAAAGCATGAGACTATTTGGGTAAGAAGTCAAAGTAGGCATATGAAAAGGGATAGAATGTGGAAAAAGGAAATAGTGAGTGGAGTGTATCAGTTTCAAGAGCCGATTTCGATGAGTAGGGCTAAAGGAAACTTATTAGCCTGGAACCAAAGTTTAAAGCACATCGGCCTATCAAGAGGATACATGAAAGAAGTAGGAACGAGTTGGTGTAGTGGAATAGGAAACCTATGACACAAAATAAGGACTTGAGTAAAGGCCCAGGAGTTCGATAATAAAGGAAATAAGATAAAGGATAAGGAATGAGCATGAAGGAAAGGACAACTATAGAAGGGACCCTCTCGAAGTATTATGACACCCCATAAGATCAATTGAACATTCGAGAACGAATGTTCTAAAGGGGGGGAGGATGTTATATCCCGCATTTTGTGCATTCGGATTATTCACGATGATCGCGGGAAGATTAACAAGCAAGGCCTTATTTTTATTTTGTTTGGCATATGAGTTGTTTATGAAGAATTTAGAAGCGGAAATATTAAGAAAGGCTAGGGGAAAAAAGGTAAATTTACAATATGACTCGTGGAAATATGGCGGAAGGTGAAGGGTAAATTTGGTATTTGGAAAAATTAAAAGTTGTCATGAAGTGCAAAACAAAACACAAAAAAAAGTGGGCTTGATCTTTTGGGCCAAGGTTGGCCATCCACCCTCCTTAATGGGATAAGCCCATGTAGAAATTAAATAAATGAGTTTAAAAGATGACTAATTAGTCATCTTATTCATTGACTTCTCTAGAAATTTCAAGACATGAAGAACAAAAGAGAGGGAGAAATAAAGACCAAGGCCATTTCGGCCATGATCAAATCCAACAAGAACCTTGGAGAAAATTTTCTTTAAAAATCATTTTCTACTAATTGAAGGGTCCTTAGCAAGTTGGAGTGGTAATTGAAGCAAGAAAAGCATATATTCATACAAGTTGTGAGTTCTAGCCAAGTGAAAAATTAAAGAAAAAGATTTTGGCGGATTTGCAACTTGAACTTGGAGTAGCATAAGGAGCGGAAAAAGGTATGTAAGGATTTACCCTTCCTTCTATGGCATGTCTTAGACGTAATATGTTGGATATTAACCTCGGGGACAACTCTACCCTCCGGAATTCGCGCCTAAAGTTTCCCCTTTTTCATTCAGTGGAATTGAATTAAAAATTGTGTGAAATGTTGGAACAACTTCTTAAACCTCTAGAACTTGCATAAATAGGACCCGACTACCTTAAAACCCTCACAAGTAACACCATGACATGTAACATATGCAAATTGTGTACGCTACCTCATTCGGACCGAGGTGGGACCGTAGGCTCCCGGATTTTCCTTATGGCTCCGTTTGACCTATTTTGGAGTAGAATCCAAAGAAAGCTTTTGATCCTTGTTCCGTTTATCCAACGACAAATACTGTACCCATCCTAATAAGAATAATCCTATGATGATAATGATAACAATGAATGAAGGAAGAGAATATGTCTATGATAAGTATGACAAGAATGATTCCATGACTACGGGTCTTAAGCTAAGCATGCAATATGAGTATGAAAGTATCAAAGTAGTTCTTGACCTTAAATTCAAATCCTTGGTTATGACACCATCTTCTAAAGATTCCAAAGGCATGACCCCCAAGTCGTAAAGTCTCAAACGTTTTTCTTATATATTCGTTACTTGCAAAAGCTATATGTCTATAACTCCAAGGTATAAATCTTTTCCTAATAGTTCATAATTGTTTCTTTCAAAATGTCCATATTTTCCGAAAGCCAAGTTTTAAGAGATAGGAAGATCTTATGACTAGGATGATGAATATGATCTTACGATGACAACGATGAGGTCAAAGACGAGAAAATGTCTATGATAGATATGTTGACGATATGTTCCTACTATGTATATGACAATATGACAATGTTAAACTATGTCTTGATATCTCAACTCTATTATGGGTAATGACTACTTTAAAGGTTCAAAGCATATGAAACGATGCCTCATGACCCTATTTTATATTTTCTCATAATGACACTCTTCATTAATAGTCTCGCCTTATGATACTAGTTCCTTCAAGGTGAGACAAAGCGATCACGGTTATTCCATAATGTAATCGGAGGTCACCGACCTTACGTCACTCCGATGGATACATGATTGTTTTTGGGCTCTCCTGCATGCTTATATGACATATGTATATAAGATATGTATATGCACATGGGGTGGGGGAAGGGATACATAGGGGATGGGAAGGGAAACATGTATCATTGACACCTGGTCAACTGGCTTATCATCCCGGACGCGGGATGCCCGGACGCGGGATATATGGGCGAGCCGACGTATTTCGGCGCTATGTGGGCGAGCCGACATTGTCCGGTGCTATGACATGATATGATATGACACGACATGATATGACATGACATGCTATGACAAGATATGCTATGACACGACATGACATGACATGATTTGATACTATATGATACGATATGAGATGATATGATAAGATATGACATGACATGACTAGATAAGTATGCATGGTATCCGCCCTCAGCGGCACTCATATGTACATGTTACTCTTTTATTCTATGACATGTTTTACGTTTCCATGCAGATATTATTCACACGCATAATTCTTACTATGTTACTATTCTTTCCTTACATACTCAATACATTGCTCGTACTGACCCCTCTTCTTCGGGGGTTGCGTTCATGCCGCGCAGGTATACCCAAAGTGTCACGACCCAACCCCGTGGGCCGCGACCAGTGCCCTAGCTGGGCACCTATACGTACCCGATACCCAAATTAGCATATTATCAGAATAATAATATAATAATAACATTAGTGGATGCTACAGAATTTAGCAGAAGAGCAGACTTGGCACACAGAAGCCGATAAGGCTATCATAAAACAAAACATCCCAAACATATGTACAGAACCCACACAGATGTATCCACAGACCTCTACGGAACATATCATAATCATAAGATGGGACAGGGCCCCGTCATACCCTGAACAAAGTACATATCCAGATAGCAGTGACAGACTGTACCAAAAGATGGGCTCTGAAGAAGGGAGCGCCCCAAAATAGCAGAAATGGGATCCTAAACGTGCGGATCAGGAAACCTGTCGTCTGTACCTGCGCGGCATGAAAACGCAGCCCCCGAAGAAAGGGGGTCAGTACGAAATATGTACTGAATATGTAAAGCGGAATCACAGAAGTCAAATCATAATGGTTACAGAAAATGAGTACAGAATCCAGAGTGTCAAATGCATATTCCCAAAACAGACAGAATGCGTACAGAAACATATGTCATATCATATCATATCCGGTCCCTGCCACGGGACTCGGCAGACAGAATGTGGCCACCCTCCCGACGCTGGTGCCACTATACAGAAGAATCAGAAAAAGGGGCGTGGCCCCGTATCATAAAATGTCATATCAAAATGGCCATAACAGATCAGATCTGAATAGGCGGACATGGCACATCATACTCCACAGACCCATGTACGCGTATACCTGCCCCCTCACATCGGGACGTGGCGAACAATGCATAGAATTACGCTTGACAACATATCCTGGCCCGGGCTCAGTGTGGGAAACATTGGGACATCCACGAATGGAGTAGTGAGAGACTAATGCAGTTTAACAATATCATAAATGTTTTTCAAAGAATCGATGAAGCGTATCAAAGACAAACAAATCCAATGGAGTCGGACGGAATCATAATATATGCATTTCGGATATCATAATAAATTACAGAAATATAACCTTCCCGAAGTCATTCCGAGTGTCAAAATAATTTATAAGATTTAATAGAATATTTAAAACAATATTCGTTAGGCGATTAGTAGGGTAATCAAAACATTTCTTTCAAAAATCGCTTAAAAAGTAAGCTGTAGCATATTAAGGGCAAAACCGGAAATAGTGGGCCCGCCTCGGGACAAATAAGGCGACGGGCTCAAACTGTGCCCTCTAAGCTTATAGTATCACTTAAAAAGGTTCTACAAACATTCTATGACTTTCCAAGTAATTTGGAGCAAAGTTGCATAATTTCAGAAAAAGCGTATCAAAATGGTTCAATTCTACTGAAGGAAAAACTGAAATTTTGTCTTGCGGATTCCGAGGGCCAAGAGGTCCTTCGAGGCCCGGATCCGACCCTAACACACTAGGGGCATGCCAAGGGAAGAATTGGGTTTGCTTTACATACCTTTCACGCTCCTTAAGCCTTTCCAAACTCACTTCCCGTTTCGTCGAAAAACTGCAATTGGTCAAGTTTCCCAATTGTAAGCTATGAATACCAAAGTTCCAACTTAAGGCATATTTGGCTACCGAAATTTCGGCAGCACTTCCCCTATACATATAGCACCCCGAGAATTCAACTCGGCTATAATTCATCAACAACAACCCAAACGACAACATCAATAACAACAATAAACATTAAAAACACAAATATCCTTCAACTAGTCATTTTTCTCACAAGTTGACATAATCTTCAATTCAACCCAAACTTTCGAACTAACATCATGATTTCACATCCATTATCACTCAAGATCATCACAATATAGATTTAGAGACATTTCATATCATTTTCCTTAAGATATACACTCGATATACATAATATACAACTTTCCGCCAAAATCATAACTTATGCAAAACACCAAATCTTTGGCATACAATTTCATAACAAGTTTCCAACTTCCAAATTCATCAATGATCATCATAATTCACAACCAAACAACTTCATTTCCTTAACGTCGGAAAAATCATACTAAAACAACATAAGCTTCTACATTCCAATTCAATACAAACTTATATCATTCTAACTTCATTTACATTACAAACATTACAACAACACTCCAACACCCTAAACAACTCAATTTCCTTTCTATCCCACACCAAATGCACCCTACGGCCATATGCTATTTTTATCCATTCAATCAAATTTATTCCACTTTCATTCTCAACATAAATTCCATCACATTCACAACTAGAATACAACATGAATTCTATACATTTTTGGCTATACAACATGTATATACACACGGCTACAAGCCATATACCAAACCCACATTGCAAAATTCCATTTTTCCATACAATCAACACATTTCTACATACTACAACTCAATCAAAACTTCATAACACAATAAAAAGGTAGAAATTCTTACCTTTCCTTCAAGTTTTCTTCACTTGGAGATGTAGTCACTTTGATGATTCTAATGCTCCCCACTCCAATCCAACTATACCAAGTTACAAAGGAACCTTCACTTAGTAGGAAATCAACAAGAATTGAATTTTTAGAACAATATTTTGGAGGGTCAATTTTTGCCCCTCAAACCCGAACCCTCCTTGCTCTCTCTCTTGTTCTTGATTTTTTTTTATCTAGCTTCTAAAGTCTTGAACCTTCTAATCATATATTAAGAAGACTTGGTCACATGACCAAGCACATGACCAACTAATAAAATGGGCTTGGATCAAGGCCTTATGTTAATTAATTCACATGGAAATTTAATACAAATTTTGGGCTTGGGCCATACCATGGCCGGCCACTCCAAGTGCATTGGGCCTTAAATTCTATTCCATTATTTTTGGCCCAATGACTTATAGACCACATTTTGTAATTCCCGAAACTAATTTCCAAAATTCCAAAATTGCCCTTAGCCTTGTCCCACACTTTCATGACTATATTCTTTCATGCATAACTCCTATGTTCAACAAAATATCAAATTGATCTTATATCTCAAGAATCCAATATAATTCAAGTCTTTCCAAACGTGTGAAAGCACGGGTCATAACATCCTCCCCCCCTTAAGAACATTCGTCCTCGAATGTAAAATTAATCTTATAGGGTTGGAAAATACTTTGGGGGAGTTTCTAATTATAGACGACACATATGACATACGATTGGTATTAAATGAAATTAAACAGAGATTCAAGATTACCTGAGGGTATAGGGAACAATCGAGGATATTTCTTCTTCATTTCTTCCTCGGACTCCCAGGTCATTTCCTCCCTATTATCGTTCCGCCACAGTACCTTAACAGAGGCTACATCTTTATTCCGGAGCCTCCTTACCTGACGATCTAAAATAGATACGGGCTGCTCCTGGTACGATAGTTGCTTCGTCACCTGAATATCATCCGCAGGAAACATTCTAGAAGGGTCACCAATGCATTTGCGGAGCATAGACACATGGAATACCGGATGTACCGCTTCCAAATCAGATGGCAAATCTAACTCATAGGCGACATTTCCAACCTTCCGAACAATTTGATAAGGCCCAATATAACGCGGACTAAGCTTACCCTTTTTGCCGAACCGCATCACGCCTTTCATAGGCGATACCTTCAGGAATACCCAATCGCCTACCTGAAACTCCAACGGTCGACGTCGTTTATCCGCGTATGACTTCTGTCGACTCTGGGCTGCCAACAGTCGCTCTCGAATAAGCTTCACCTTGTCCACGGCCTGCTGGACCATATCTGGGCCAATCAACTCTGTCTCGCCAATATCAAACCAGCCAATCGGCGATCTGCATTTCCTGCCATATAGAGCCTCGTACGGAGCCATCTGGATGCTGGAATGGTAACTGTTATTATATGCAAACTCAATCAACGGCAAGTGATCATCCCAGCTGCCTCTGAAATCAATAACGCAGGCCCACAACATATCCTCCAGCGTCTGTATAGTGCGTTCGGCCTGTCCGTCGCTCTGAGGATGAAATGCTGTGCTCAGACTCACCTGAGTCCCTAGGCCCTCCTGAAACGACCTCCAGAAACGCGCCGTAAACTGGGCGCCTCTGTCAGAAATAATAGATATAGGAACTCCGTGAAGCTTCACAATCTCTCTAATATAGAGCCTGGCATAATCCTCGGCGGAATAAGTAGTCCTGACGGGAAGAAAGTGGGCTGATTTCGTCAGCCTATCAACAACGACCCAGATGGAATCATACTTCCGTGGAGTGCGAGGCAAACCTGTAATGAAGTCCATATTAATAACCTCTCACTTCCAAGTCGGGATTTCCATCTCCTGCAACAGTCCACCCGACTTCTGATGCTCAATCTTGACCTGCTCACAATTAGGACACTGGGCGACGAACTCTGCAATATCCCACTTCATACCGTCCCACCAGTATAAGCATCGAAGATCATGGTACATCTTCGTAGACCCAAGATGGAACGAATAGCGAGCATAATGTGCCTCGCTCATGACCTGCTGCCGAAGGCCTGCAATATCAGGTACACACAACCTGCCTCTGTATAACATAGTGCCGACTGGTGAAAACTCGAACAGAGTCCTCTCCTTATCAAAGGCTATGTCCCTGTACCGAGCTAAGACAGGATCCTCGAACTGATGCCGCTTAATATCGTCCCTGATGGATGACTCAGAAACCCCTCGAACAGAAATCTGGGTATGTCCAAAATCGGCCAGACGAACCTCGAGACTAGCCAACTGCTGAACATCACGGGCTATTTCTCTCCTGTCTGGCTGTAAATCGGCCAAACTGCCCATAGACTTCCGACTGAGCGCGTCTGCAACAACATTAGCCTTGCCCGGATGATACAAAATATCTACATCATAATCTTTCAGAAGCTCCAGCCACCTCCGCTGCCGCAAATTAAGCTCCCTCTGTCTGAAAATATACTGGAGACTCTTATGATCAGTATAGATATCCACATGAATGCCATATAAATAGTGTCTCCATATCTTCAGAGCATGAATCACCGCTGCGAGCTCCAGATCGTGGGTAGGATAATTCTTTTCATGCTTTTTGAGCTGCCGGGAAGCATACGCTATAACTCTGCCGTGCTGCATCAATACACAGCCTAACCCCATGCCAGAAGCGTCACAATAAATAACATACCCGTCCGGTCCCTCTGGAAGAGTCAGAACTGGGGCTGTAGTCAGCTTCTCCTTCAGCAACTGGAAGCTCCGTTCACAAGCGTCAGACCACTGGAACTTAGCTCCCTTCTGAGTCAGCCTTGTCAAAGGCGATGAAATCGAAGCAAACTTCTCCACAAACCTCCTGTAATAACCTGCTAGCCCCAGGAAACTGCGTACCTCTGTGGGCGTCGTAGGTCTGGGCCAATTCTTCACGGCCTCAATCTTCTGTGTGTCCACTCGGACACCATCAGCTGCGATAATATGCCCCAAGAAAGCCACTGAAGACAGCCAGAATTCACACTTAGAAAATTTCGCATATAATTTCTGATGCCGGAGTACCCCTAATACCGATCTCAGATGATCTGCGTGCTCCGCCTCAGACCGAGAATAAACCAGGATATCATCAATGAATACAATTACGAACATATCTAAGAATGGCCTGAATACCCGGTTCATCAAATCCATGAATACCGCGGGGGCATTAGTAAGCCCAAAAGACATAACCCTGAACTCATAATGCCCATATCGGGTCCGGAAAGCTGTCTTAGGGATATCGGCCTCTCGTACTCGAACCTGGTGGTAACCGGATCGAAGATCTATCTTCGAAAAACACTTAGCGCCCTGCAGCTGATCAAACAAATCATCAATCCTGGGGAGGGGGTATTTATTCTTTATAGTTACCTTATTCAGCTGCCGATAATCAATACACATACGCAGCGACCCGTCCTTCTTACGCACAAATAATACCGGGGCTCCCCAAGGCGAAGTACTAGGTCTGATGAAGCCCTTATCCAACAAATCTTTCAGCTGCTCCTTCAACTCCTTTAACTCTGCAGGCGCCATTCTATACGGAGGAATAGAGATAGGCTGAGTGTCTGGGAGTAAGTCAATAGAGAAGTCTATCTCTCGCTCTTAAGGAAGACCTGGAAGCTCGTCGGGGAAAACATCTGGAAACTCATTAATCACGGGGACTGACTGAAGTGTCGGCGTCTCTGCGTCCAAGTCTTGCACCCGTACCAGATGATAAATATAACCCTTTCTGATCATTTTCTTTGCCTTAAGGTACGAAATAAACTTACCTTTCAGCGATGCTGTATTACCAGCCCATTCTACAGCTGGCTCCCCGGGAAACTGGAAGCGAACCACCTTATTCTGGTAGTCAACATTAGCATAACAGGAAGCTAGCCAGTCCATACCCATAATAACATCAAATTCAGTCATATCTAACTCTACCAGATCTGCCTTAGTGTCACAGTCACAAACAATTACGGAACAATCTTTATATACTTGTTTCGCTACAATAAAGTCCCCGATCGGTGTGGCTACCTCAAATGGCTCTATAGGTTCAGACATAATACCAATTTTTCCAGCAACAAGGGGTGAAATATATGATAAAGTCGAACCTGGATCAATTAATGCATACACAGACCGAGAGAAGACCAATAAAGTACCTGTAACGACATTAGGAGATGCCTCCTGATCCTGGCGACTAGCCAAAGCATAAATGCGGTTCGAAGGACCGCTAATACCAGAAGCTCCACCACGGCCTCTGCCGCGACCCGCTGGCGCTGGAATACCCTGCCCCGTAGGGCGCATAGTCACTGACGAAGATGAAGACCCAGCGACTGATCCGGTAGGCTGCGCTGCACCACCCGAACTACCCTTATACGGGCAATCTCTCACAGAATGGCCCTGACGACCACAAGAAAAGCATGCACCGGTGGCTCTGTAGCACTCTCCCGTATGGTATCTGCCGCAAAAAGAACACTGAACCCTGGGTGGCCTCATCTGACCAGAACCCCTATCTGTCCGTGAACCTGAAGCCCTAGAGCTCTGGCCTGCTCCTGAATACCCTGGGCTATCGAATCTGCGACCTGTAGGCTGGGGAGGTGCGCTCTGCGCCGGCTGAGATGAAAATCTGCTAGGCTGCTGCGGCTGTTGGGGCTGTCTGCCCCGAAAATCACCAGATGACCTGGCCCTCTTGGGCTGTCTCCGATCCTGGCCCCTGTCAGGCTGGTGTCCTCCTCTGCCCCGATCCTCCATGCCCTGGGCGTGTGCCTGAATACGGGCAATGTCCATACCGGGCTGAGCAGCCAATACTAGGCAGCTATCAACAAAATACCGATCCAGCCCCATAATATATCTGTGCATCCGGTCCGCCATAGTAGCCACCACAGCAGGTGCATATCGGGCTAAGGAATCAAACTCCAAACTATAGTCCCGGACACTGCGGCCCTTCTGCCTCAATAATAAGAATCTATTAGATCTGGCTCGTCGCAACTCTGGGGGCAGAAAATGTCCAAGAAATGCCTGAAAAAAATATGTCATGAACTTATTTGTATAAAAAGGTATGGTGTTGTTTTAAAGCTGTCAAAATATTTTTTTTTGTATGTCGTAGGCACCTGTCTCCTGAGGAGTTACAATTTTTAAACAACAACATATATTTTTCTACGCAAGCCGACAAGGCTGCCACGATATGCAACATACCAAACATACATATATATGCAAGCCGACAAGGCTGCCATTACGAATGGGTACGCCCCAAACATATGTCATAATCATAAAACGCGTCAACAACCATAAACAGACCCACACAAATGTCCACAGACCTCTAAGAGTAATGACCGTATCATATGGCGGGACAAGGCCCCGCCGTACCCAAATAAACTCATATGAATTCAACATAAGGGAGTTATACCACAAGCTAGGCTCCGGAACAAAGGAGCAGTCAAAATAGCTGAATAAGTGTCCTAAGCTGGCGGATCTCTGAAATGAACGTTTGTACCTGTGGGCATGAACGCAGCCCCCCCGAAGAAAGGGGGTCAGTACGGAATATGTACTGAGCATGTAAAGCATGAAACATAGTGATAGACTCATACTGAGATAAGATGTATAGGACTCAATGCAACTAACAGAATTTCATAAAGACTTGCCTTTGAACATATTTCATCTGTATCATTCTCATATCAATGTCCATATAGTGTTTTGTAATCAAAGCTGCATAATCATTCTGTATATAACATATATACGTGTCCCGACCCTCTAGTGAGGGGCTCGGTAATTAAAATCATAGCATCATAAACATGCACAAAGACGTGTCCCGGCCCTTTCGTAAGGGACTCAGTAATAAGGAATATATATGCCCTCCTGGCCACCATCTCCATATCATCATATCATCATATATATATAACGTGTCCCGGCCCTCTAGTGAGGGACTCGGTGAATATAGTCATAGCATCATAAACATAAACATATACGTGTCCCGGCCCTTTAATGAGGGACTCGGTAATAATATAGTAGATGTGCGCACGAGAACGTGTCCTGGCCCGGGACTGAGTGAAGGATATAACGATAAGCACGAGCAGAATAATAAGCAACCACATATATGCAATGCATCTTTTGAGACTCAATAGATAAGCAACTAACCAGCTCTAAAGTATTGGGATAATAATCATATTCAATTCTTTTCAACTCATTATAAGCCATAGCAAGGAACGTTTCAGCTTTCATGTACATGTATCAATTTTCATGATGTAGCTTTTGAAAATCAAGTATACTTCTATTCATGCCATTCTTTTAAGAGTAGGAACTTCTATACATCATTCATTAGTCAATCATGTAGTAGGCTCGTGACAATAGCATTAAGGAAATATAGAATCATAAGTCATGCATGGAACTTGAGAATAGAATTTACCCCAAGGTTCATATCGTTTCATACTTACGTCTAGGACATGCCAAGAAAAGAAGGAATAAGCTTTACATACCTTTAGCGTTTAGTCGTATTATAACTTGTACTTGCTGCCCAAAAACACTTATCCTATATCAAGATATCAAGAGCTACAATTAGTCTACGAGGGAATTCAATATGTACTTTAACGTCAACAATCCCTTTCAAACTTTTAGACGACGTTTCGTTCGCATTCAAATCAACTACATACAACCACCCCAACATCAATAATCATATGTTCAATACCAATCCGGACAGCCCACATAACATTCCAAATAGCCCACATTCACAACATTCCATAACGATTTACATACGGCTACTACATTCTCAAGTTACTCCTAATAATCCGTAGCCTTAACGTTTTCGTGTAACAACTTTACAACAACCCAAACAACGTAAATACAATATATATTCTTAACTATCATTAGTATTTCCAATTTAAAGAATACAACATGTCCAAAACAGTTCCTAACCACAACACGTCCAAAACAGTCCCTAATCAACAACACGCCTAAAACAGTCCCTAAACAATGTTCGGACTTCTTGCAAACATTTACGAACATACTAAGCAAACCACATATGATTCTTACACATTATTTCATGCCTTCTTTTCATATATTTTCAGTAGGTTATGACCAGCTATCCACACGACAAATACATCACCAAATTCGTACGCAAACAACTACCTTGTCGACACAAAAACCTTACAACGACAACAACATGTTTAATGACATTACTTTCATGATTCTTGGAACTGTTTTAGCATCATTTCCATTCTTACAACAGCCCACAATTCATATCAATTTCAACTTGAATCATTATGCTTCACTTCCACTAAACGTTCATAACAAGAATCAACACTCAACACATACAATTTCACCTCTAGCACTAAAACAGTCCACTGTTTTGGACTGCTTATATGCTTCAACATAATTCATTTCTTTAACACCTTAATTCACATATTCAACATGCACACAATACACCACAATGTCCATAACAACAACAATCAAAATGTGACACAAAACAGTCCACAAATTCCTCTAAAACAGCCCCCTCACACGGCTTCAACACAACTACAACAACTTCATGATTTTCATTCATCTATCCATACTACAACACATTCAATCCATTTCCAATACATGTACAAGAATATTAAGCATCATTTCACCTAAGTTTATAGCACACAACCCACTTCAACTTCAACAACAACAGTCCCTAACTTACGATAACATCTAAGTCCGTATATCGCTTGTATATCAACGTTTCCTCCATGTATACACCATATTAAACCTTTAATCCAAATTAATAACTTGAGTAGGAGGTTGAAATTACCTTTAACAATCAGAATCTTCAAGAATCTTGTTCCTCTTTCCAGCTTCTTGCTTAACAACACAAGGAAAACTTAGGCTACAACTTCTCTTTAACTAATATCATGTCAAGGGTCTAGGATTTAGCTTATATGATAGCTCAATTAGAAAGGGGGTTTGGGAGAGAAAATAAGGGTTCTTGGATCTGTTTAAGTCGTGTGAAGTGATATAGGGAAAAGTGGTGGCTTATATATTAAGTTTAATGGGCCTCATGGGCCGAAATATGAGTGTTTGGGTCGGGTCCAAACTTGCTGCCCTGCCAGCCCAAATTGCATCTTCCATATCTCCTTATCCCAATATCAGTTTGTTGAGCGGTTTATTGCGTTGGAAACTAGACTCGATGAACTTAATTTTAGGCTTTTGAAACACCTTAAAACTCTTCATATGCTAGGAGATATGCCTCCTACAATATAGGCTAAAATCGGGTCCGAAAGTTTTACTGAAGTTGTTCCGATTCATTTCGTTTAACTTCTAATCCTCTTCCAACCTCATGTAACCTCTTATACATACATATACACACTCATATACATACTCATAACATGATTTCAAATCCTTTAGGTTACCATGTCACCTCGGGATACTTAAGGCAACCATATATATAACGATATTCTTACTAACTCGACTAACTTTCCTTGAACCTTCATAACTCATTTTTTTCTTGTTTTACTTCAAGTAGCACGGATTATTATGGAGTGTAACACTTATATACAGAGGAAATGCTGCCGAAATTTCTGTAGGCAAGTTTGTATTAAGTTGAATTATTGAAAAGTTTGAAACTAACAAATGGTAAACTTGACCATTTCTAGATTTTGGACGAAATTGAAGTCGACGCCAAGCGAGCGTAAGGCGCTATCGAGGTATGTGAAGCATTTCCCTTTGTTCCTAGGCATGTTCTGGATGTGATAGGCTTGGCCGCGAGCCTTAAGTACGACTCCGTTCCCCGGAATTCGAGACGGAAAACCGCTCCAATTCCTTCAATTCAATTGAAGCTATTTTCTTACAAATTGCCTTTAAAGTGAGTTTTTGTACAAAACTTCCCTAAACGGAGTCGGAACACTTCCAAATGATTATGGATGACCTCATAAGGTCTATTAGCGATAATTTACATATGTTGCCTCGAGTTGGTCCGAGGCGGGCCCGCAAGGCCCGATATCTTCTGTAATACTTTAAATACTTCCGTTTTGTCCGATTTTCTCAGAAACCATCTGAACTATTGTTTTGATTATGATACAACTACTTTTATGAAATTCTTACAAAATGATTTCTGAACATCTGAGAATCTGATTCTGATAATAATCTGTGGTGCCTTCCCAAGTAGGATATAGGCGCGTACTATGCATACTATCCGGATACTCTGATTTTGACTCGTCGTTTGGCACCCTTCAGTTTGATTGAGTCTGTATGTTGAGTCTGTATGTAAGTAGTTTCTCATTTATCGATTCGTGCCTGTCTCAATGCATTCCTTCACTGCGTCCCGGGCCAGGTTCTGTTATCGTGCATATTTCTCTGCATTGTTCACCGCGTCCCTCGGCGTGCGGGCCGGGATCTGTATGTCTGTATGATATTATGATCTGTGTATGGGGATGGCGGCCAGGATGGCATATGATCTGATCTGATTCTGTCTGTCCACCGCGTCCCGTACTAAGAGGGTCGGGTTCTGTTACCGCGCCCCCAGACAGGGCCGGGATCTGTATGAATGTATGCGTGTGCCATCTGTATTTATTTAAGCACATGCCTCTGTATGATTCTGTATGACTCTGTACTACTCTGCATGCATAATTTTGTCCGACATACTTCTGTCTGTCCGACTGAATTACGACTATGTCTGTATGTCCGTATGGATTCTGATTCTGTATGTCCGTAGGGATTCTGATTCTGTATGTCCGTATGGATTTTTATTCGGTACGCCCGTATGGACTCCGATTCTGTACGTCTGTATGGATACTGATTCTGCTCGTCTGTCCGTATTATGATTCCATCCGTCTGTCCGAACCATGATTCTGTTTATCTGTATGAACCACGACTCTGTATGTCTGTCTGGATCATGACTCTGTCCGTCCGTCTGATTTATGGGTTTGTCCGTTATATTTCTGTGACTCCGGTTCGGACTATGTTTATATCTGCTATGTTTCTGCTTTACATACTCGGTACATTTTCGTACTGACCCCCGCTCTTCGGGGGCTGCGCTACATGCCCGCAGGTACAGACGCACCAGGTGATGCGCCGCCAGCGTAGGTTTCTGACTCTGCTGTTTGAAGAGTTCCTTCGATCCGGAGCATATACTTTTGGTATATATCTTCTGTTCTTCCGTATGTTCTGTATGTATGGAAATTCTGGGTACGGCGGGGCCCTGTCCCGTCATATGATTCTGTATGTCTGTAGAGGCCTGTAGATAGATGTGTGGGTTACGGGTTTCGTCGGTATGTTAGCCTTATCGGCTTATATGTAAATGTCTGTATGCGCGCGTGCCGTATTTGTATCGACCTACTTCTGTAAATTCTGTTAAAAAAAAAAATCCGTATGATTCGAAAGTCGGTCGGGTAGGTATGTACGGGTACCCAGTTAGGGTAACAGTCGCGGCCCACGGGGTTGGGTCGTGACAGTCCCGGCCCTCTAGTGAGGGACTCGGTGAATAGAGTCATCATGTGCCATCCTGGCCGCCACCCCCGTATCATCATATCATCATATACATATACATATAACGTGTCCCGGCCCTCTAGTGAGGGAGTCGGTGAACAATGCAGTGGAGTGCGCACGAGAACATGTCCTAGCCCGGGACTCAGTGAAAGACATATTGAGGCATGCACGAGCAGAGTAGTGAGAAACTATATGCATATAAATCAATTTTCAAGACTCGATAGGTAAGTACACTAATCGACACTTGAAGGATCATAAACACGTTTCGAGTCAATCAGAGTTAGCACTAGAAAGTTATGGACGTTATTCATTACAGAAACCTTTATGAACGTTTTAGAGCAATCCGAGTTAGCATATGAAAGTTATGGGCGTTATTCATTGTAGAAACCTCTATGAACGTTTCAAAACAATCCGAGACCGTCTATGATAGTTAAGGGCATTAATCCTTATAGAACCCTTTTTAGGAACATAATCTCTTTATGCTTTGCTCGTTATTCCATCATACAATAAACTCGACCATACTAAGCATGCTTATGTCAAGAAGGGAATAAGAATCATAAACAAGCTCGGAATTTAGGAATAGAGTTACCCCAAGGTACAGGTCATAACTTACTCAGTTCTAGGACATGCCAAAAGAAAGAAAGGGTAAGCCTTACATACCTTGCCCGCTTCCTAAGCTAATTCGAACTTAAGTATCGGTTTTCGCAAGATCTACAACAACGTCAAAAGATATCTAACATTAGCTATAGGTATTTAGGAATCCGGTTCTAAGCTAGTAATCCACCTACAGAAATTTGGGCAGCATTTCCCCTATAAATTCAACCAACCCCGAGAATTTTACTCGGCCAATTCATCAACAACAATACCAACAACCACATTAACAACTTCAACGATTAATTCCAAATACATTCTAACGTTAACAATCCTTTCTACATAATTCGACGACATTCCATTTACATTCTAATTAACCACAACAACCCAACTTACAATCTTCCAAACTCAATAAGAACAACAACAACAACACATTCCTTGCTTCCAAGTTCATGAATCATACAAACAACCACACATTAACAACATCATTCATACAAATATAAGAAACCATGCTAATGTCACATTAACTTCTCGAACAATCCCACAACGATTACTACTTCATTTCAAGCCATCAACCTTCATTTTTATCATGGAATCCAAAACAACAACAATCAAAATACTAAATAAAATCAATTCATCACATCTTACCATCACAACCCTTATTCGGCCACAACCAACACACACACATATCTCATGAATTTCTTCCATTTCTACATACTACAACACTCACAAATCATTCCTAACACATAGAAAAGGAGATTAAACGTTACCTTTTTCCACTTATCTTCTTGCTTGGCTAGGGTTGTGAATTGCACAAATGAATGGTTTGATTGCTCTTACAACTACTCCACGTTAGTAAGGACCTTCCAATTGGTTGATTTGTTAGAAGAAAACATTTTTTTGATCAATTTTTCAAGGTTCTTGTTCGGCTAGGCCTTGGCCGAATGCCCCTTTCTTTTTTTTTTTCTCTAACTTTCTTCAAGTTTCTAGAGTTGGAAAAAGATGAATTATGAATCTTGCTTAGCCATCCCCCACACACACACACACACATATATATATATATATATATAATTTCATGACCTATATCAAGTGAACACATGCCCCACCTCATGGCTCAAGGCTATTGGGCAAGCCATGGGTGGGAACCACTTGAGCCACACGGCCATGGTGGCTTTTTTTTTTTTTTTTTCATTTCATGAAATAATTAATTCCTAATTCCAACTTTGCCCTTAATATTCCATACCAATAATACTTATAAGCAATTTCTGCATTAAGGCAAAATCGGAAAAATAGCCTTGTCCTTAACTTATCGCGGTTGGCTTAAAATGTCCCAATGCACGCAAAACACGGGATATAACATCCTCCCCCCCCCCCCCCCCCCCCCCCCTTTAGAACATTCGTCCTCGAATGTTGAACTAGTCTTATAGGGTCTTATGAGCACTTCGGGGAACCCCTTTTATAGCTATCACATACAGTTTATTCATCTATTAGCATAACCAATTTAGGAGTTTAGATTACTTGTAAGTATAGGAAACAAGTGAGGATACTTCTTCTTCATCTCTTCTTCGGCTTCCCAGGTCATCTCCTCCCTGTTATTGTTCCGCCACAATACCTTAACGGAAGCCACATCTTTCGTACCCAGTCTTCTCACTTGACGATCCAGTATGGCTATCGGCTGCTCCTCGTAGGATAGCTCTTATGTTACCTGGATATCATCTAGGGGAAACACTCTGGAAGGGTCCTCAATGTATTTACAAAGCATAGACACGTGGAAGACTGGATGCACTGCGTCTAGCTCAGATGGTAACTCCAATTAATAGGCGACCTTGCCTCTTACGGATGATCTAATAAGGTCCAATATACCTTGGACTGAGGTTTCCCTTCTTGCCGAATCTTATTACACCCTTCATGGGTGACACTTTCAGAAATACCCAATCGCCAACCTGGAACTCCAAGTGTCAACGTCGATTATCGGCGTATGATTTCTGTCGACTCTGGGCTGCCCGTAACCGTTCCTGAATAAGTTTCACTTTATCAACTACCTGCTGAACCATGTCCGGGCCAATTAACTTGGTTTCGACAATGTCGAACCAACCAATCGGTGACCTACACTTCCTACCATACAGGGCCTCATACGGTGCCATCTGGATGCTAGAATGGTAACTATTATTATAAGCAAACTCGATAAGTGGTAAATGATCATCGCAGCTACCCTTGAAGTCAATAACACAGGCCCGCAGCATATCCTCTAGCGTCTGAATAGTACGCTCAGCCTGCCCATCAGACTGCGGGTGGAATGCGGTACTAAGACTTACCTGGGTCCCCAATCCTTCTTGAAATGATCTCCAGAAGTTAGCTGTAAACTGAGAACCTCTGTCGGATATAATAGATGTTGGGACTCCGTGAAGTCTTACTATCTCCTTAATATATAACTGGGCATAATCCTCAGCCGAATAGGTGGTCCTGACTGGGAGAAAATGGGCGGATTTCGTCAGTCTATCAACAATAACCCATATAGAGTCATACTTCCATAGAGTGCGAGGTAAACTTATAATGAAATACATATTGATTACTTCCCACTTCCAGGTTGGAATCTCCATCTCCTGTAACAACCCACCAGGCTTCTGATGTTCGATCTTAACCTGTTGGCAATTTGGGCACTGAGCGACAAACTATGCTATGTTCCTTTTCATACCATCCCACCAATATAAGCATCGGAGGTCATGATACATCTTTGTTGATCCTGGATGGATGGAATAACGGGCATAATATGCTTCTCCCATAACTTGTCGCCGCAGCCCTGCAACTTCAGGTACACATGTTCTGCCTTTATGTAGTAGTACCCCATCAGGTGTGATCTCGAATGGAGTCTTCTCCTTTTCAAGGGCTGTGTCTCTATACTGTGCCAGAACAGGATCCTCGTATTGACGTCGCTTTATTTCTTCCATAATAGAGGATTCAACAACTTCTCGAACAGAAACCCCAGTGTCTCCAGAATCAGCTAAATGGACTCCAAGACTAGCTAGCTGGTAAATCCCACGAACCATTTCTCTTTTTTCGGGCTGCACGTCTGTCAAGCTGCCCATAGACTTACGGCTGAGTGCATCTGCTGCTACGTTGGCTTTTCCATGGTGATACAGAATATCAACATCGTAGTCCTTCAGCAACTCTAGCCACCTTCTCTGCCGCAATTTTTCTCTTTCTGCTTAAAGATATACTGAAAGCTCTTGTGATCCGTATAAATATTGACATGGACGCCATACAGCTAATGTCTCCATATTTTTAAGGCATAAATTACTGCTGCTAGCTCCAGATCATGAGTAGGATAATTTCTTTCATGCTCTTTGAGCTGCCGGGAGGCGTAGGCTAGAACCCTACCATGCTGCATTAATACACAACCTATCCCAACACCGGAAGCATCGCAGTAAATGGCATAACCGTCTGGTCCCTCAGGGAGAGTCAGAACTGGAGCTGTAGTCAACTTTTCTTTCAGCGTCTGGAAGCTTCGTTCACAGGCATCAGTCCACTGGAACTTAGCTGCCTTCTGAGTCAGCTTCGTTAATGGCGCTGCAATCGAAGCAAACCTCTCCACAAATCTTCTATAATATCCTGCCAATCCCAAAAAACTACGTACCTCAGTAGGGGTCGTTGGTCTCGGCCAAGCCTTTACGGCCTCAATTTTCTGTGTATCCACCCGAAGGCCATCAGCTCCAATGATATGACCCAAAAATTCCACCGAAGACAACCAGAATTCACATTTAGAGAATTTAGCATACAGTCTCTGGTGCCGGAGTACCCCAAGCACCGCCCTCAGGTGATTAGCATGCTCCTCTTCTGATCGTGAATAGACTAGGATATCATCAATAAATACAATTACGAACATATCTAGGAACGACTTGAATACTCGGTTCATCGGGTCCATAAATACTGCTGGGGCGTTGGTCAACCCAAAAGACATCACTCTAAACTCGTAGTGCCCGTATTGGGTCCTGAATGCGATCTTTGGAATATTTGCCTCTCTTATCCGCACCTGATGGTAGCCTGACAGTAGGTCTATCTTCGAGAAACACTTAGCGCCTTGCAATTGGTCAAATAAATCGTCGATCCTGGGGAGGGGATATTTATTATTTATAGTCACCTTGTTCAGCTGCCTATAATCAATACACATCCGTAGCGATCCATCTTTCTTCCTCACAAACAATACCGGTGCTCCCCAAGGTGATGTACTGGGCCTGATGAAGCCCTTCTCTAACAAATCCCTCAGCTGCTCCTTCAATTCTTTCAGTTCCACAGGTGCCATTCTGTAGGGAGGAATAGATATAGGCTGCGTATCTGGCAGCACATCTATCGTGAACTCTATCTCTCGCTCAAGAGGAAGACCTGGAAGCTCGTCTGGAAATACATCTGGAAATTCATTGACTACCGGGACCGACTGAAGAGTGGGGGCCTCTGCTTTCGTATCATGCACACGAACCAGATGATAAATATACCCTTTCTTAATCATCTTCCTGGCCTTGAGGTATGAAATAAACTTACCCCTCGGCGATGCTGTACTTCCCGTCCACTCTAGAATGGGTTCTCCTGGAAACTGGAAGCGAACTACTTTCTTCTGACAGTCGACGTTGGCATAACAAGAAGCTAACCAATCCATACCCATAATAAATCAAACTCAGTCATATCCAGCTCTATCAGATCCGCTTTGGTGCAACGGCCACATATATCTACGGAACAATTTCTATATACTCGTCTTGCTATAACGGAATCTCCTACCGGTGTAGCTACCTCGAATGGTTCTATCGGTTCGGGTTCTATTCCATTTCTACTAGCAACCAGGGGGGAAATATATGATAACATAGAGCTTGGATCTATCAATGCATATACATCTCAGAAGAAGATCAATAATATACCTGTAACCACATTTGGTGATGCCTCCTTGTCCTGTCGGCTGGCCAAGGTATATATGCGGTTCGAAGGACCGCTAGAACCGGGAGCTCCGCCACGGCCTACGCGACCTCTTTAAGGTTTTTAACCACTCCGCATACTCTAATTTCCTGTAGACTTCCCTAACTTCTTATTTGTCTCTTATGTTTACATTTATGGAGCCTTTAGTGCACTTCCCAGGGGGGCACCCATCCTATGATTTCCCTCTCCCCAGCACGCTTAACCTCGAAATTCCGATGAAATTCGGTGCGTTAATGCTGGTATGATTGCATCCACCTCACCGCATGACCTCCATCACATAATCTGGAGCAAGTCGGTGTCTTAACAACTTACAAAATATTCTTGTAACGTGTCTCCCTCCGAACTAGAGAGGGTCTTTTACTTTTCTGACTATACAATTATCATGTTAGCCTTTTAACTCCTCAATATTCACTTTTCGTCTGTATGTATGACTACCTTTCATCCGGGGTTTCCAAATTCCCACTGGTGGCAGAGACACCTTAGTCGCCGGTACTTATAAATACTGGATCATCGGCCCTTTTGGGTTTCCACTCGCCACTATTTAATAATACTCTACGGAAGTTACATATACATAGAAAGTTCCAAAGAGAACTCATATACCTGTAGCCGACCGGTCTCTAGTCTGATCTGGTGGGCTGCCATGTGAAGTGTGCTCCTTATCATCATCTGCCCGCCATCCGCTCGTCTGACCTTCGTCATCGCTCGCATCTGAATCTGAGGAGTATAGATAACCGGGCAATTCCTGGTTTACTGACGGCCAGGATAGGGGACTAGAGTAGTCCATAACACTTACCGAGGAGGCCTGTCTAACGTAGTGCTTCACCACAGGAGCAGCTAGCACGGCCCCGGAAATCTCCTCCTCCGGTGTCCCAGAAGAATACTCGGATGGATCTATATCGTAACTGTCCTCTGCGGGGTCCTCCTCCCTGGGAGTCAGAAACTCTGGAGGAATCGTCGTCGGATCCTCCGAAGGATCAGTCTCATTAGAATAGCTAAGGCTCCTCTTACTCGGTCCTGGAGATACTCTAGGGGCCTTCTTAGCACCCCCACTATCTGAAGCTGACCTCTTCATCTTTCGTTAATCTATAATCACCTGCAGGAAAAAGAATCAGAAGCGATCTTCCTGGATACTTACGCTATTGCTCTCTTTTGGGCATCGCTGTAGAAACAACAATTCGTTAGAGAGGGACTATCCTGGTAATACAGCTCTATCGCACGATCTAGAGTAAGAAGGAAAGATGACATCCTAAATGTCCCGTAGCTTCCTGTTTATAGATGTGGTGCACCACACACCGATAAACAAGACTCTACTAGACACGGCCTGTAGACATTCCGAGGATGAATCGCTCTGATACCACTTCTGTCATGACCCAACCAAAGGGCCATGACATGTACCCAGTATTGACTACCGAGCACCCCTTATCATACTATCTATCGTTCAACCTGTACTGTCACAACTCAACCCGATAGCCATTTATCATACTTGCGTTTAGCATATTAAGAGCTTTTATAATTGCCAGACAAAATGTTGTATAAAACTGTCACATATAATGTCGCACACAAACCCGTCAGGCTATCGTAATGTAGGGAACTGCCAAAAGGTAATCCACACTGACATAACTGCACAATGAGTACCCATGACCCACATACATGTCTACAGGCCACTAAGTGTAACAACAGTGTCATATGGCGGGACAGGGCCCCACCGTATCCTAATTAGACATATATACATATACATATTCACAACAGAAGGATCTGTACCAAAAGTATAGGCTCCGGAACAAGGGAGCACTTCAAGATAGCCGAATGGATGTCCTAGGCTGACGGGTCACCGTAACGAGCATCGGTACCTGCGGGCATGAAACGCAGCCCCCGAAGAAAAGGGGGTCAGTACGAAATATGTACCGAGCATGTAAGGCATGGAATACAGTGAAAAGGATCATATCTAAAATGGAGCTTTAGTAGAAGCCAGTATAACTGTTAAAACATCAATACATTTGCCTTATGAAATGAAAATCATGTATATCAACATCATACATCATATATACATATAATGTGTCCCGGCCCTATAGTGAGGGACTCAGTGGATAGAGTCATGCATGTCAACATCATATATCATATATACATAACGTGTCCCGGCCCTCTAGTGAGGGACTCGGTGAATAGAGTCATCATGTGCAATCCTGGCCGCCACCCCCGTATCATCATATACATATACATATAACGTGTCCCGACCCTCTAGTGAGGGACTCGGTGAACATTGTAGTGGAGTGCGCACGAGAACATGTCCTGGCCCGGGACTCAGTGAAAGACATATTAAGGCATGCACGAGCAGAGTAGTGAGAAACTATATGCATATAAATCAATTTTCAAGACTCGATAGGTAAGTACACTAATCGACACATGAAGGATCATAAACACGTTTCGAGTCAATCCGAGTTAGCACCAGAAAGTTATGGACGTTATTCATTACAGAAACCTTTATGAACGTTTCAGATCAATCCGAGTTAGCATATAAAAGTTATGGGCGTTATTCATTGTAGAAACCTCTATGAACGTTTCAAAACAATCTGAGACCGTCTATGAAAGTTAAGGGCATTAATCCTTATAGAACCCTTTTTAGGAACAGAATCTCTGTATGCTTTGCTCGTTATTCCATCATACAATAAACTCGACCATACTAAGCATGCTTATGTCAAGAAGGGAATAAGAATCATAAACAAGCTCGGAATTTAGGAATAGAGTTACCCCAAGGTACAGGTCATAACTTACTCAGCTCTAGGATATGCCAAAAGAAAGAAAGGGTAAGCCTTACATACCTTGCCCGCTTCCTAAGCTAATTCGAACTTATGTATCGGCTTTCGCAAGATCTACAGCAACGTCAAAAGATATCAAACATTAGCTATAGGTATTGGGGAATCCGGTTCTAAGCTAGTAATCAACCTATAGAAATTGGGGCAGCATTTCCCCTATAAATTCAACCTACCCCGAGAATTTAACTCGGCCAATTCATCAACAACAATACCAACAACCACATTAACAACTTCAACGATTAATTCCTAATACATTCTAATGTTAACAATCCTTTCTACATAATTCGACGGCATTCCATTTACATTCTAATTAACCACAACAACCCAACTTACAATCTTCCAAACTCAATAAGAACAACAACAACACATTTCTTGCTTCCAAGTTCATGAACCATACCAATAACCACACATTAACAACATCATTCATACAAATATAAGAAACCATGCTAATGTCACATTAACTTCTCCAACAATCCCACACCAATTACAACTTCATTTCAAGCCATCAACCTTCATTTTTATCATGGAATCCACAACAACAACAATCAAAATACTAAATAAAATCAATTCATCACATCTTACCATCACAACCCTTATTCGGCCACAACCAACACACACATATCTCATGAATTTCATCCATTTCTACATACTACAACACTCACAAATCATTCCTAACACATAGAAAAGGAGATTAAACCTTACCTTTTTCCACTTATCTTCTTGCTTGGCTAGGGTTGTGAATTGCACAAATGAATGGTTTGATTGCTCCAACAACTACTCCACGTTAGTAAGGACCTTCCAATTGGTTGATTTGATAGAAGAAAATATTTTTTTGATCAATTTTTCAAGGTTCTTGTTCGGCTAGGCCTTGGCCGAATGCCCTTTTTTTTTTCTTTTTTTTCTCCAACTTTCTTCAAGTTTCTAGAGTTGGAAAAAGATGAATTATGAATCTTGCTTAGTCATCCCACACATATATATATATATATATATATATATATATATAATTTCATGACCTATATCAAGTGAACACATACCCCACCTCATGGCTCAAGGCTATTGGCCAAGCCATGGGTGGGACCCACTTAATTCCTAATTCCAACTTTGCCCTTAATATTCCATACCAATAATACTTATAAGAAATTTGTGCATTAAGGCAAAACCGGAAAAATAGCCTTGTCCTTAACTTATCGCGGTTGGCTTAAAATGTCCCAATGCACGCAAAACACGGGATATAACAATCACAATATCAACATATCTATGGCCACACATGACCAAATGCATGAAAAGTAAGCATATATACCCCATATCGTTGGCGTTTCATCTTGAATCTCTCCTGGGTTGAAATAAATGCGGGTACGTGGATTTTATCTTCTCTTCCGCCTCCCAAGTCATTTCTTCCAGGTTGTTGTTTTGCCATAAGACCTTGACTGAGGCTACTTCCTTATTTCGAAGTCTTCGCACTTGCCTGTCTAGAATAGCAATAGGCACTTCTTCATAGGTTAGCTTTTCTGTTACTTGCATATCATCTATCGGGACAATCTTTGTGGGATCTCCAACACACTTGTGGAGCATCGAAACATGGAAGACTGGATTGACTGATTCAAACTCCGAAGGCAAGTACAATTCATAGGCGACATGACCCACCTTGCGGATAATTTTTTAGGGTCCAATATATCTAGGACTTAAATTCCCTCTCTTGCTACATCTCCTCACCCCTTTCATTGGCGACACTTTAAAAAATGCCCAATCAACCTGGAATTCCAAGTCTCGTCGGCGATTGTCCGTATATGACTTTTGGCGACTTTGGGCTATCAGCAATCAACCTCGGATTAGGGATCTACATTTCCTCCCATATAAAGCTTCGTATGGAGCCATTTGAATGCTAGAATGGTAGCTATTCTTGTATGCGAATTCGATTAGCGGAAAATGTTCGTCCCAACTACCACCGAATTCCAGTACACATGCTCGTAGCATATCTTACAAGGTCTAAATAGTACCCTCGGCTTGTCCATCGGTCTGCGGGTGAAATGCCGTGCTAAGCTTCACTTGAGTGCCTAGACCTTCTTGAAAGGACTTCCAGAACTTGGCTATAAACTGTGCTCCTCTATCTGTGATTATAGATAATGGTATACCATGAAGTCGCACAATTTCTTTGAGATACAACCTCGCATAGTCTTTTGCTGAGTATGTGGTTCTAACTGGAAGAAAATGGGCTGCTTTCGTTAATCTATCCACGATCACCCATATAGAATCATACTTTCCACAGGAACGAGGTAACCCCATAATAAAATCCATGTTGATTACTTCCCATTTCCAAGTAGGGACCTCCATTGCTTACAATAAGCCTCATGGATTTTGATGTTCAGTCTTTACTTGTTGGCAATTTGGACACTGTGCTACAAATTCCGCTATGTCTCTCTTCATACCATCCCACCAATATATTAACTTGAGATCATGGTACATTTTGGTGGCACCTGGGTGAATAGAATACCGAGAACAATGTGCTTCTTCTAGAATTCGTCGGCGCAATTCCGCCACATTCGACACACATATCCTTCTTCGGTATCTAAGAATTCCATCCGTAGAAACTTCAAATGGAGACTTCTTTTTTCCATGAGATATGACTCTGTAATGGCACAGTTTAGGATCCTCATACTGGTGCTCTTTCACTTCCATGTGTCAAGGATGAGACTGTGGGATTATTAATACTAATCCCTGCATTACTCGAATCAATTACACGTACTCCAAGATTAGCTAGTTGATGGAGCTCATGATCTATCTCTTTCTTTTCTGAAGGAACCTCACATATACTGCCCATTTATCGGCGGCTAAGCGCATCAGCTACTACATTCGCTTTTTCGGGGTGGTATAAATTGCTAACATCATAATCTTTCAGTAATTCTAACCATCGCCTTTGCCGCAGATTTAACTCCTTCTGTTTGAAAATATATTGAAGACTCTTGTGATCTGTGTAAATGTCAACATGCACACCATACAAGTAATGTCTCCACATTTTCAAGGCATGAATGACCACAGCCAACTCGAGATCATGAGTTGGATAGTTCTTTTCATGTTTCCGCAGCTGGCTCTAAGCATATGCAACAACCCTACCGTGTTGCATCAATACACATCCCAATCCAACATCCGAAGCCTCACTGTTATACCCCGTATATTTGTACGTCAAAGTATCCGCAAGCAAATCGACTCAAGTTAAAGGAAGAATTATTGTCGAACGTGAAATAAGAGCTTTTAATTTTCAACTTGATTAATACAAAAAAAATGTTTATAAACTTCAAATTGGTAGGGAAATATTATTGGAGATTGAGGATTAATTAGCCATGATTATATTATTAAGTGGGATTAATGATTAATTAAGCTAATTTGACCGCTAAGTGGGCCCCACGACACATGGCCGAATTCGATTGGCGATTAAACAAAAAGTGGACACACGTCACAAAAGTGGACACATGTCACAAAGGGGACACATGTCACACGTGTGGACACATGTCCACTTTATAAGAAGCATATAAATCATAAAGTGATGACTTTTAATTCATCACCAAACACATAATTTCAATGAAGGAAAAAGAACTCCTAGCCATGGCAACTCACAACCATGGCTATGGTAACGATTCCCTTTGAAGGTCACGACCATGGTTGTGGCAAAGCAAGGAGTTCACGGCCAGCCCTTGGCAATTTGATGGTTAAATTTTCAATCTCAATTGGAGGAAAAAGAATGAAGGAAGCTCACGGCCAAGATATGATTTTAGCCAAATTTATTATGGTAAGGTTTAATACTTTCCTACATGTTTTAGAAATGATTAGTCTTTGTATGAATTGGTGGAGATGGACGTAATGGCAAAGAATTGTGTATGTTGATATTGGAGTATGAATTGAGCCGTGTAAAGGGCTGCTCTAAGTAGGCATGGAAAATTAATTTTAAGTTGCCTCATAGTTGTTGTTATCATGGATTATATGGTGAAAGGATTAGAAAGTTAAAGTTGAAGTTATGTTGATATGAACATATTGTTATCCTTATTAAATTGAAAGAATTGAAGGTATGGTTATGTGTATATATTGTTGTTGGTATTTCTGTGTTACAGGAGGGTAATTGTAAATTCGGGATAGGCGAATATATAGGGGAAGTGCTGCCCGATTTTCGTTAAGTCTTTAGATAATAGAAAACCCTAAGACGAGAATATGTGAACTAAAAGGATAAGTTCTATAAGAAATGGGATATAGATTTGTGAATGAGAAAATGTAGTTACTAACGATAACGTTACTCTTATATAAATAGGCTAAAAGAGCGACGAGGCGAAAGGATTCACGAATAGTCGCTAACAGGTATGTAAAGCTGTCCCTTCTTTCTTTTGGCATGTCTTAGACTTAAGTGATGACTGATATGAACTTTGGGGTAATTCCATTCATAAGCTTTGAGTGATATTTATGATTCTTATTCACTTCTTGATATTACAATTATCAAGTGATTGATGCCTCCCTCTTCAGTTTTTTGTACGTTGGATAGTAGTCGATATATATCCGTTCCTATTCTCGGGAACTTTATGATAACTAGTGGCTGGACTTCTATAAGGTGTTTCATACTATAGTGACATATGACTATGATCCTTAAGGCTTTGTGATATACTTATGATGACGTTCAAGGGATGTTTGATATGTTTCCGAGAGACATTCGAAAGGTATTTGATACGACTATTGTCTTGATTTACAAATGGTAATTCGTGTTGATTATTCTATTGAGTCTTTGAAAATGTTTTAAAATTGAATATAGTTTCTCACTACTCTGCTCATGCCTGCCTCAATATGTCTTTCACTGAGTCCCGGGCCAGTATATGTATTCGTGCGCAGTTTCACTGCATTGTTCACCGAGTCCCTCACTAGAGGGCCGGGTATGGTATATATATATTATGGTGTTCTGATGTGTTATGGTGTTATGTTGTGTTATGGAGTTATGCTGTGTTACGGAGTTATGCTGTGTTCTGGAGTATGCTGTGTTATTGCACCAAAGACGGGGTGGCGACCATGTTCACCGAGTCCCATAATGGGCCGGATATGATATATGATATTGACATGCATGATTTATGTTAAAAGGCAAGCATTTTGGTATTCGGGTTATTGTACTCGTTTTCTATACTCCTTATTTCAGTTATGATCCTGTTTACTGTATTTCATGCTTTACAAGCTCAGTACATATTCCGTACTGACCCCCTTTCTTCGGGGGGCTGCGTTTCATGCCCGCAGGTGCAGATACTCGTTTTGGTGATCCGCCAGCTTAGGACTCACTTTCTGCTGTCTTGGAGAGCTCCGTTGTTCCGGAGGCTAGACTTTTGGTTTGAATCTTATGATATATATATGTATATGCTACCCAGGGGTACGACGGGGCCCTGTCCCGTCATATTTCGCTATTCGTGCTCTTAGAGGTCTGTAGACATATATGTGGGTTGTGTATGGGTTCTGTTCAGCTGTGTCTATACGATGTGCTGTTGTATGATGTTCGTCTCTAGTAGCAACCTTGTCGGCCTGCATACGATATTGATATGTGATGGCAGCCTTGTCGGCTTGCGTATTATTTCATGATATGATTACTTGTGACTCCTCAGGAGACCGTTGATCTGGAAATATATATATATATATATATAAGACGATGTTACGAACTTTGGAGTTCCTTTATAAGTTTCCATATGTCGTAGTTTGGGTCGTGAGAAAAAGTGGTATCAGAGCAGTTCATCCTCGGAGTGTCTACAGACCGTGTCTAGTAGAGTCTTGTTTATCGGTGTGTAGTGCACCACATCTATAAACAGGAAGCTACAGGACATTTAGGATGTTACCTTTCTTTCATATCTAAGATCGTGTGATAGAGCCCAGCCATAGGAAATGAAATTCCTTATACTAACCTTTGATTTCAGCTGAAAAACGACATTGACAGAAGAAAGCGACCAATGATAGTGGCAGTTACAAAGTACACAGGTAAGTAACAGTGCGATAGGGGCATGTCAGATAAGGTAAGAATATTGAAATAGGATTGAAATGTAAAGTTGGAGGATGAAAGAGAAGGTGGATAGGAAAGTATAACAGAACAGATTGTTAAAGGATCAGGTACGTCTCGAGGTGCGATATGTGAGGTAAGTCCCGACACTTTTATACTTTTTCTTGAAATTGGGAGCCCTGTGTGGCTACGATACGATATGATATATGTGTACATATGTTGGCCCTGTGAGGCATTGTTGGTATTTCCTGCGTGCAGGTTCTGGGATAGTAAGAAGTACAGAGGAAACTCTGCCCATATTTTCCCAGAAATAGGAAAAAGGAAGAGAATGGGATATAAGTTCATAATGTGTTTTGAAGGTTGATACCGACAAGGTAAATTTATTATGTTGGACTAAAGCTTTAAGAAATACCCCCCCCCCCCCCCCACGTCATCCATAAGAGCCACCATTCTTACTTGGGGAATTTTGTTTCGAAAAATCATATACGAGCAGCAGAGTTTGGAGTTTATTTGAAGGAACCAGAATACCTTCCAGCCACATTTTTGCCTTAGAAAAAAAAAATTATGTTGAAGGGCAAAAACATCCGGTAATTAAGTTTCACTTTTATTGAAAAGTACAAGGCATACAGCAAGTAGCCTATGAACTAAATAATTCGTTCACGACTCAAGAATAAACATGGAGGTAAACCATGTGAATCAAGCACTAGAAGTCCTGTGGTGATTATCAGATTCTAGTTTTCTTCTGGTGGTGGTTGGAGAATGCTTCATGGTAACATTTCATTAGTTCCTAACCAACTAATTGGAGATAGAATTTGTGGAGGGAAGACTCAAACGTGTGGGCTGTCTACGATCATGTATTTCATATGTTGTTGGCGAAATGCTAGGAAGATTCGGAAGGGCTTATGATACTAAGGGATGATTTAGAAAAAGGTGGCAACTCGTAACCGAACATTTTACTGAGGTATCGAGTGAACCGATAAGTAGGGATAAATCACAACGAATTTACAGTTAAAGGAGTAATAGTATGAGTGAGATAAAAGTACGGAGAAGGAAGAGTATGACAAGTCATGAAGGTATTGATAAGACAGCTTGTGAGATAATAAGGGTAGGATCGATCAGAAAGGGTGAAGGATTAAGTACGCCTAGTCCGCAAAATGTAATTAAAACATGGTAAGAATCACGAATAAGATTAAGAAGTGTTACGATATAGGATGGATTACGAACAGGATGTGATGTGAATACCATGAGGATTGCTCTAGAAATGAGTAAATCCTAGCAAGAAAGTTACTAAAGAATACGATATGATTAGGGTGAAACGGAAGAGCAAATGTAGAACGAATAAGAAAGACTTACAAAGTTCTATAGGGAAAGTTCAAAACAAAAGTCAAGTGGTAACGAAAGTGAAAGCGAGCACAAGAAGAGAAGGAGTTAATGGAAATAGGAAGATAAGGAGAAAGCGAGTGGGATTACAGTGTAGCGATGCGTTATGACATGTATAGCTTGGAAAACGAGTAATATAAGTGACAGGATTGTGAAAGACCAACCTAAAGGAAGATGAACAACTAGACAGAATGAATGCCAGAAATGAGGTATGATAAGAATATATGAGCACAGATTGGAGAAATGAAAGGAATACTAAAGGAAGCACCCAAGACAGACGTAATTAATTGAATGTGAGTATAGGATAAAAGGGAAATGTATAGCTACAAACTTAACATGTAGTACGACGGAAAGGTGACAAGACAAGACCACTATTAAAATGAATTTGAGTAAGTTAGAAGTTAGTGTTGGGTATATAACAAGGATGAAAAAGCGGGAGGTGAGATCCTTAAAGGACATGGATTGCGGATTTGCGAAACAACTGATGTATTGTAAAATTATTAGAAGAAACAGACGATATCCGTTGGGATAAAGATAGTGTTATGAGAAAGCTTGAGACACTTATCATTAGAATATAAGTGCTACCGAATGGATAATTTGAAACGACTATAAGCACTAGCTAAGTACTGATTGGAATGAACGGAATGTGGCTTCAGACAAATCAGGCTACATTAATTATATTACTCAACCAACCATCAGATAAGATTTTGTGTTATATATTGAGAGTTATCATCGCCTCGTGATTGTGTTAGGGTTTCATACATGGGTAATCTAAGTTATAGATGATATAAATGAAGACGTGGATATGGTGCAGTATACCAAATGTATTGGAAAAAAATAATATGAATTTGAAAATTTTAAATGGGGACATAGAGTGGAATATAAATAGATAATGATGCGAGTACACCCAAAAGGGGGGAAGTGAATGAGAGAAATGCAAGTGTAAGATGAAATCAACTGACACTGCAACACGTTTAATGTGAATACTTAGACTTCAAATGAGATCCCGTGCTAAAACAAGTTAGTGAGATCTGAAACCCAGCGACAGACGGATAAAAGCCAAGATGGTATTTGAGACATTGCTGAGAATTATTGGTAGAGACCTTGGATAATATGACATCAGAAGGTGGAGGCTTATAAAAATAAAGAATACGACAAGAGAATGGTAACAAGTAACTTAAAAGATATTATAAGGGGTAGCAAGGCTATACTGGATTAGAGGTTAAGATGTTGGCAACGGAGTACTGGCTAATGATATTGGGACACAAGAGTAGCAAAGGAGAAAGGATAGGAAATGTTATAGCCCGCAATTTTGTACGTTCGGATATTTCGAGATAGTCGTAGTAAGCTAAGGGCAAGACCATTTTCCATAATTATCTTAATACACAAGTTGTTATGGATATTATTTATGAATATTATTGGTATGGAAAAATTAAGAAAGGCTAGGGGTAAAAAGGGAAAATCATAAAGTGGCACATGGAAACATAAAGGAAAAATTAAGGGCTAGAAGTTGAAAGAAATTTCATGAAATGGCCTTAAGTGGCCGTGAGTTGTGATGTGGGCCCCGCTCATGGTTGGCCAATTGTTGCAAGCCATGAAGTGGTACATGTGTGCACCTTATATTGGTAGAGGTTATGTGTATATATATATATATATGAGGCATGAGAATTTAGACATAAGTCATTATCTTCCAACTTGGAAATTTCAAGAAACTTTGCGAAACAAAAATGAGGGGGCATTCGGCCATGGGCATGGCCGAACAAGGTCCATGGAAAATTGAAGGAAAAAAAATTATTTTCTTCTAGCAATTCCGCCAAGTGGAAGGTCCTCTTTAACATGAGATAGTTGTTGGAATCAACAAACCATTCGTTTCGTCGCTTGCAAACCCGAGCTAAGTTGTGAAGTAAGGAGAAAGGTAAGGTTTAATCCTCTTTTTCATATGTTGTGAATGTTTTGTACATGTTGTAGTGTGTAGAAATGGATGGAATTCATGAAACCATGCATGTTGATGATGGCCGAACAGGGGCTGTTTTGGTAGGATGTGATGAATTGATTTTATTTAATGCTTTGGTTGTTATTGTTGTGAATTCTATGATGCCAAAGGAAGATTTAATGACTCAAGTTGGAGTTATGGTTGGTTATGGGCTGTTTTAGAAGTTAATGTGATATTAAGCTAGTTTCTTGTATTTATGAGAATGATGTTGCTAACGTGTGGATTGTTGGTGTAGTTAATGAATTTGGAAGAAAGAAATGTGTTGTTGTTATTCTTATTGAAATTGGGAGGTTTCGGGTGGTGTTGCATATTGGTTGGGTTGTTTTGAATATTGTGTGGATTATTTGAAATGTTTTTGAATGTCGTTTGAATGATTACGGATTGGTACTTGAATATGTGAGCGTTGATGTTGGCTTGAATGTATGTAGTTGAATGGAATGAAATCGGAATGTTGTCGAATTATGTAGAAAGGAGCTACTAATGTGAGAATGTATTTTGAATTAATTGTTGGAGATGGAATCATGATTATCGGATTGTTGATTGATAATTTGGCCGAGTTAGATTCTCGGGGATGATGTATTTACAGGGGAAATGCTGCCGAAATTTCGGCAGATTATAAGTGAAATTATTTGAAAGACTAAGGCAAGTGAATGATAATGAATCGAATGATTATGTGAATTCTTTTGTATGTAGACTAGCAAGCTTGGACAATTAAGCGTAGTTAATAGGACGTGGAGCAGGTATGTAAGGCTTACCCTTTCTTTCTTTTGGCATGTCCTAGAGCCAAATAAGGTTTGATATGAACCTCGGGGTTACTCTATTCTTGGATTCCGAGTCTGTTTATGATTCTTATGTACTTTTGATATGTTTTTAAAAGAGTTCTATAAGCTATTTCATATGGTTTTGATACGTATCCATGATTCCGAAGCTCCGTTTGATATGTTTCCGAGTTTGTCTATGATTCTTATTCACTTTTGATATGAGTACGTTCGATATAGTTGAGCTTATTATATGATTGAATAAAAAGATGAGCATAAAGAATTCTTTTTCTAAATGAGTTTTCTAAGTTTTAGTGTCCCTAACTTTCGTAAAAGATCTTGGATTTGCTTTGAAACGTTCGTAAAAGTTCGGTCGTAAAAATGTCCGTAACTTTCTCATACTAAACCGGATTGACTGGAAACATGTTTATGATCCTTCAAATGTCGGTAAGTGTACGTATCTATCGAGTCTTGATTTATGTGCATATGGTTTCGCACTACTCTATTCGTGCAAGTCTCAGTATGTCCTCCACTGCGTCCCGGGCCAGGGTATGTTCTCGTGCGTACTTCTCTGCATTGTTCACCGCGTCCCTCTCACTTGCGGGCCGGGGCATGTTATCTATGATATGATGACATTATGATATGATGACGGGGTGGTGGCCAGGATGGCATATGATGACTCTATTCACCGCGTCCCGCAAAAGAGGGCCGGGGCACGTTACATGCATATGTGATACATGACATTGGCATACATGATTCCATTCACCGCGTCCCTCTCTGGAGGGCCGGGGCACGTTATATGCATACATGATATATGACTTACCGCGTCCCGCTCTGGAGGGCCGGGGCATGTTATATGCATTTGTGATATATGATTCTGACATGCATGATCCGTGTTTGAAAAGTAAGCTCTTTTGGCACTCTGGATGATTCACTTATTTTCTGTATTTCTTCTGACATACGACATCGGTTTACATGATTTGTGTCTGGAAGGTAAACATTTTGGTATTCGGGATAGTGTACTTACTCTGGTACTGGTTGTTTCGGTTATGGTTTTGCCTTCTGTATTTCTGCCTTACATACGCAGTACATATTCCGTAATGACCCCCTTTCTTCGGGGGCTGCGTTTCATGCCGCGCAGGTACACCCAGATGAGTTGAAGCTATTATAGAAGATGTTCCGGCGGAGTTGGCAGGCTCCACTTGTCCCAGGAGTGCTGCCGAGTCAGAGTATATGTCCTATGATGTTTGATCAATGATAGAGACTTTGCAGACATAGTCGTGGGCATTGGTTGTCAGTTCTGTAAGCGGCTCCATCAGCCGATGTGTCATTTGTGTTATGATATAAGTTCTATATGATTACAGATTTTGTTTGATTTGAAAGAAAAGAAAAAGAATATTTCTAAAAGCCTCATTATGTATTTCATGTTTATTTGATTTAAAGGTCCAATGAGGTTATGTGTGTATTAAGAGTCGGAGGGTTCGCTCGGCTCTAAGTAAGGGTCGGGTGCCCATCACACCCTAGTAAGGTTGGGGTGTGACAGGAAATCTCTCCTATAGTAGGATATACGAAAACCAAATGGTGAATAGAGGAAGGGGAAAGAGTATGGCGAAATAGACAGCAAGTGAGTTTTAGTACAATAAAATATGTAGAGCAAAATAAACCAGGAGAAGAAAAGACTATGACTAAGATTGGATGCACATTGTACGAATTGTACAAAAAAAAAATATATGCAGCCTACGACTATTTGTGTGCTACGGGTGAGACCAAGTAAGTACTGGACGAGAAGGGTAATGATTCAGTAACAACAATGCGGTTGCAATATTTAGGTACATCAAAGAAAGGTGTAAGAGGGTTTGAAGCAAAACTACAGAGATGAAATTAGTACTAAGGGCAAAAGCCATAGTTGAGCTTTGATATCAACTGAAAGAGATAAGAGAAGAATATAGGGTCTGCATAAAGACTAGCGTGGCGACACTAAGGTATTTTCTGGGACTTGAACAACTACACATACCCGTGTAATGATTGCAATAAGATGCGTGATAGCAGCACTAAGAGCAAATTGGAGTAAAGGGGCAATAACAGAGTTTGAGTCAAAATAGAGAAACGACACGAGATAATACGCATAAAGTATTGCCAGTTAGAGTAAAGGAAATTATGAAATGATTTAGCCGAGACAATCAGAACAAGCGGGTTACTGGTTACTGGATGACAGTAAAGTTGTAATATGAGGGAACCCTAGCACTAATTGATAGTCAACCCTATAGATCGAGATCAAGAAGTAAAAGCAAGTGATAGTTAAAGACCTTCAAAAGAAAGGCAGAAAGTGACACAAGATGCTGAGGATTCCAGAATACGGACTGTCACAGCGGAGTAAAGCAGGGATATTAGAGTACAAAATGTTACCCTCTGGGAAATTTCGTTTTACTCGTAAAACCTGCGAAGGGTCTACAGGTTGCCAGAGGCATGTGATACTCCAGGGATATTAAAGTATAAATGAATCGACGAGGGGCGTCTACGCGTTATAAAAATCCTATTTAAAGACTGAGAGGTAAGATAAAAGAAACATTACCTTAAGGGGATAGCTATAGGAGAAACACAAGAAAAAAGTAAGATTTCAGCGGAAGAGCTTGCAATACAGCTGATAACCAGCTATGAAGTAAAGAGAAGAGCAAAGATAACGACGTGGAATAATTACCTCGAGAAGCAACAGAAAGAGGAGGTATTACAGGAATGACTATGTAGAGGCCTGGAAGACGTTATAATGAATTAAAACGAGTCGACAAACAAAAGAGGTATGTGAAGAGTATGATTAATTAAGAGCACACTTGAGGAAGTATTGGGGATTCAAGACAAGTTTAACATTCAAGGACGAATGTTTTAAAGGGGGGAAGAATGTTATACCCCGTATATTTGTACGTCAAAGTATCCGCAAGCAAATCGACTCAAGTTAAAGGCGGAATTATTGTCGGACGTGAAATAAGAGCTTTTAATTTTCAACTTGATTAATACAAAAAAACTGTTTATAAACATCAAATTGGTAGGGAAATATTATTGGAGATTAAGGATTAATTAGCCATGATTATATTATTAAGTGGGGATTAGTGATTAATTAAGCTAATTTGACCGCTAAGTGGGCCTCACGACACATGGCGCAATTCGATTGGCGATTAAACAAAAAGTGGACACATGTCACAAAAGTGGACACATGTCACAAAGGGGACACATGTCACACGTGTGGACACATGTCCACTTTATAAGAAGCATATAAATCATAAAGTGATGACTTTTAATTCATCACCAAACACATAATTTCAATGAAGGAAAAAGAACTCCTAGCCATGGAAACTCACAGCCATGGCTATGGTAACGATTCCCTTTGAAGGTCACGGCCATGGTTGTGGCAAAGCAAGGAGTTCACGGCCAGCCCTTTGCAATTTGATGGTTAAATTTTCAATCACAATTGGAGGAAAAAGAATGAAGGAAGTTCACGGCCAAGATATGATTTTAGCCAAATTTATTAAGGTAAGGTTTAATACTTTCCTACATGTTTTAGAAATGATTAGTCTTTGTATGAATTGGTGGAGATGGAAGTAATGGCAAAGAGTTGTGTATGTTGATATTGGAGTATGAATTGAGCTGTGTAAAGGGCTGCTCTAAGTAGGCATGGAAAATTAATTTTATGTTGCGTTATAATTGTTGTTATCATGGATTATATGGTGAAAGGTTAGAAAGTTAAAGTTGAAGTTATGTTGATATGAACATATTGTTATCCTTATTAAATTGAAAGAATTGAAGGTATTGTTATGTCTATATGTTGTTGTTGGTATTTCTATGTTACAGGAGGGTAATTGTAAATTCGGGATAGGCGAATATATAGGGGAAGTGCTGCCCGATTTTCGTTAAGTCTTTAGATAATAGAAAACCCTAAGACGAGAATATGTGAACTAAAAGGATAAGTACTATAAGAAATGGGATATAGATTTGTGAACGAGAAAATGTAGTTACTAACGATAACGTTACTCTTATATAAATAGGCTAAAAGAGCGACGAGGTAAAAGGATTCACGAATAGTCGCTAACAGGTATGTAAAGCTGTCCCTTCTTTCTTTTGGCATGTCTTAGACTTAAGTGATGACTGATATGAACTTTGGGGTAATTCCATTCATAAGCTTTGAGTGATATTTATGATTCTTATTCACTTCTTGATATTACAATTCTCAAGGGATTGATGCCTCCCTCTTCAATTTTCTGTACGTTGGATAATAGTCGATATATATCCATTCCTATTCTCAGGAACTCTATGATAACTAGTGACTAGACTTCTATAAGGTGTTTCATACTATAGTGACATACGACTATGATCCTTAAGGCTTTGTGATATACTTATGATTACGTTCAAGGGATGTTTGATATGTTTCTGAGTGACATTCGAAAGGTATTTGATACGACTATTGTCTTGATTTTCAAATGGTAATTCGTGTTGATTATTCTATTGAGTCTTTGAAAATGTTTTAAAATTGCATATAGTTTATCACTACTCTACTCGTGCCTGCCTCAATATATCTTTCACTGAGTCCCGGGCCAGGATATGTATTCGTGCACAGTTTCACTGCATTGTTCACCGAGTCCCTCACTAGAGGGCCGGGTACGGTATATGTATATTATGGTGTTATGCTGTGTTATGGAGTTATGCTGTGTTACGGAGTTATGCTGTGTTACGGAGTTATGCTGTGTTATGGAGTTATGCTGTGTTCTGGAGTATGCTATGTTATAGCGCCAAAGTCGGGGTGGCAACCATGTTCACCGAGTCCCATAATGGGCCGGATATGATATATGATATTGACATGCATGATTTATGTTCAAAGGCAAGCATTTTGGTATTCTGGTTATTGTACTCGTTTTCTATACTTCTTATTTCAGTAATGATCCTGCTTACTGTATTTCATGCTTTACATGCTCAGTACATATTCTGTACTGACCTCCTTTTTTCGGGGGGCTGAGTTTCCTGCCCGCAGGTGCAGATACTCGCTTTGGTGATCCGCCAGCTTAGGACTCCCTTTCTGCTGTCTTGGAGAGCTCCGTTGTTCCAGAGGCTAGACTTTTGGTTTGAATCTTATGATATATATATGTATATGTTACCCAGGGGCACGACGGGGCCTTGTCCCATCATATTTCGCTATTCGTACTCTTAGAGGTCTGTAAACATATGTGTGGGTTGTGTATCGGTTCTGTTCAGCTGTGTCTATACGATGTGTTGTAGTATGATGTTCGTCTATAGTGGCAGCCTTGTCGGCTTGCATATGATATTGATATGTGATGGCATCCTTGTTTGCATGCGTATTATTTCATGATATGATTAGTTGTGACTCCTCAGGAGACCGTTGATCTGGAAATATATATATATATATGACGATGTTACGAACTTTGGAGTTCCTTTATAAGTTTCCTTATTGTCGTAGTTTCATTTTGGTTATATTTAACAGCTTCAGGTACGGGTGTCCAGCTCGGGCACCAGTCACGGCCTACGGGGTTGGGTCGTGACACTCACAATACACCACATAGCCATCTGACCCTTCTGGAAGTGTTAAGACCGGAGTTGAGGTCAATCTGTCTTTCAACTCTTGGAAGTTGCGCTCACAAACATCATTCCATTGGAATTTAGCTGACTTTTGGGTTAGCTTCGTCAATGGGGCTGAAATAGATGAAAATCCCTCTACGAATCTCCTCTAATAACCGGCCAATCCCAGAAAACTACGAACATCTGTAGGCGTCGTAGGCCTTGGCCAAGTCTTCACAACTTCAATTTTTCTGAGTGTCAACTCGAATGCCATCATCTGAAATGATATGGCCCAGAAAGGTTACAGAATTTAGCCAAAACTCGCACTTTGAAAATTTCTCATATAATTCTCGAGCTCGAAGAATTCCAAGTATGATACGTAAGTGATCTGCATGTTCTGATTCTGTGCGAGAATACACCAGAATATCATCAATGGATACTATCACGAGTAAATCCAAGAGTGGCCTGAATACATTATTCATCAAATTCATAAACACGGCTGGAGCATTAGTCAACCCAAACGATATCACCCAGAATTCATAGTGGCCATATCTCGTTCTGAAAGCTGTTTTGGGAATATCTTCCTCTCTAACTCTCACTTGATGATAACCCGACCTCAAGTCTATTTTAGAAAACCACTTGGTGCCCTGTAGTTAATCAAATAAATCATCAATCCTCGGGAGAGGATATTTGTTCTTTATCGTCACTTTGTTCAATTGTCTGTAATCGATGCACATTCGTAGGGATCCGTCTTTCTTTCTCACGAACAAGACTGGTGCTCCCCAAGGTGATGAACCGAGTCTAATAAACACCTTCTCAAGCAAATCCTTCAGCTGTGCTTTTAGCTCTTTCAGTTCTGCCGGAGCCATTCGATAAGGAGGAATAGAAATAGGCTTGGTGTTTGGCAACACATCAATAGCAAAATAAATCTCTCTTTCTGGAGGAAGACCTGGAAGTTCTTCCGGGAACACATCCGGAAATTCATTCACTACCGGAACTGATTGGAAAGTTGGCAACTTTGCCTCGGTGTCATGAACTCGGACTAGATGATAAATATAGCCCTTACCAATCATCTTCCTTGCCTTAAGGTAGGAAATAAAGCTACCTCTTGGAGTTGCCGTATTACCTTTCCATTCAAGTACGGGCTCTCTCAGAAATTGGATGTCACGACCCAACCCCGTAGGCCATAACTAGTGCCCGAGTTGGACACTCATATTATCTGTTAACTATAATAATTTATAATCAGCATGTCATGATCTCATTTGTATAAAAAGGTAGAGTGTTATTTTAAAGTTGCCAAGTTTTGTATGTCTTAGGCACCTGTCTCCTGAGGAGTTGCACTTTTTAAACAACAACATGTATATATTCCTACGCAAGCCGACAAGGCTGCCACGATAAGAAAAATACCAAACAAACATATATATGCAAGCCGACAAGGCTGCCATTACGAATGGGTACGCCCCAAACATAAGTCATAGTCGTAAAACGCATCAACAACTACAAACAGACCCACACAGATGTCCACAGACCTCTAAGAGTAATGACTGTATCATATGGCGGGACAGGGCCCCGCCGTACCCAATTAAACACATATGAGTACAACATAAGGGAGTTATACCACAAGCTAGCTCCGGAACAAAGGAGCAGTCCAAAATAGCTGAATAAGTGTCCTAGGCTGGCGGATCTCCGAAACGAGCGTCTGTACCTGCGGGCATGAACGCAGCCCCCCGAAGAAAGGGGGTAAGTACGGAATATGTACTGAGCATGTAATGCTTGAAACATAGTAATAGGCTTATATTGAGACGAGGTATATAGCATTCAATGCAACAACCAAAATTTCATAAAACTTGCCTTTGAACATATTTCATCTGTATCATTCTCATATCAATGTCATTATAGAGTTTTGTAATCAAAGCTGCATAGCATAATCATTCTGTATATAACATATATTACGTGTCCCGGCCCTTTAATGATGGACTCGGTAATTAAAATCATAGCATCATAATCATAAGCATGTACGTGTCCCGACCCTTTAATGAGGGACTCGGTAATAAGGAATATATGCCCTCCTGGCCACCATCTCCATATCATTATATCATCATATCATCATCTTATCATCATATCATCTTGTCATCATATCATCATCATATCATCATACCATCATATATATATATATATAACGTGTCCCGGCCCTTTAATGAGGGACTCGGTGAATAATATAGTAAACATGCGCATGAAAACGTATCCTGGCCCGGGACTCAGTGAAGGATATAGCGGTAGGCACGAGCAGAATAACAGGCAACCACATATATGCAATTTATCTTTTTGAGACTCAATGGATAAGCAACTAACCAGCTCTAAAGTGTCAAAATAATATTCATATTCAGTTCATTTTAAGTCTCACAACAAACTATTACAAGGAACGTTTCAGATTTCATGCACATATATCACTTTAACATGGTGTAGCTTTTGAAAGTCAAGTATGTCTCTAGTTGTGCAATTCTTTAAGAATAGGAACTTTCATGCATTATTCATTAGTCACTCATATTGTACGCACATGACAATAGCCTTAATGAAATATAGAATCATAAGTCATGCATGGAACTAGAGAATAGAATTTACCCCAAGGTTCATATCGTTTCATACTTACGTCTAGGACATGCCAAAAGAAAGAAGGAATAGGCTTTCCATACCTTTAGCGTTTAGTTGTATTCTAACTTGTACTTGCTGCCCAAAAACACATATCCTATATCAAGATATGAAGAGCTACAATTAGTCTACAAGGGAATTCAATACGTATTTTGACGCTCACAATCCCTTTCTAACATTTAAACGACGTTTTGTTCGCATTCAAACCAACTAGCGCTACAAGCTAACATTGCCAATCGTTCTTTCATGTATCAATCCAAACTTGTTTAAACACTACTTAGGGAACTTGGGCAGTCCATACATCATTCAAAACTGCCCCATACACACGGCTAAACAACACACATAACGTTTTCATTCTCGCTTAGCAATTTTCCAGTTTTAACTTGCAACAACAACAACACGTTTAATGACATTACTTTCATGGTTCTTGGAACTGTTTTAGCATCATCTTCATTCTTACAACAGTCCACAATTCATTTCAGTTTTAACTTGAATCATTGCACTTTACTTTCACTAAACGTTTGCAACAAGAATCAACATTCAACACACACAAATTAACTTCTAGTACCAAAACAGTCCACGGTTTTGGACTGCCTATACACTTCAACATAATTCATTTCTTTAACACCTCAATTCACATATTCAACATGTATACAATACACCACAATGTTCATAACAACAACAATCCAAATGTGACACAAAACAGTCCCTAAATCCCCCCAAAACAGTCCACTCACACGGCTACAACACCACTTCAACAACTTCATGATTTTCATCCATTTATTCATACTACCACACATTCAATTCACTTCCAATCCATGTACAAGAAGATTAAGCATTACTTCATTAGAATCAAGGGCACACGGCTCATTTTAATTTCAAGAAAACAGTCCAATATCCAACATGCAACATCACAACCAAACTTTTACAATCTTTGTTCATTTACCTATGTTGATACCTATTCAATTCATCAACAATACAAGAAAAATGAAATCAATCATGACTTCACCACACTCACGGCTCACTCTCTACTTCAACCACAACAACAATCCAACAACAACATGCATGAACTATACATTCAAATTATCATGCAACACAAGAACAATAAGCATTCTTACCTTTCAATCTTGTTCTTCACCTTGGCCGAAACTTCAACTCTATTTAGGTGCTACACTTTCTTGTTTATTTTCAACAACTACTACACCTTCTTATACACTAGATGAGGAGTAAAATTTGTGGAGAAAACTGGAATTTTTGAGCAATTGTTGAACCTCACTCTCGGCTAGCTCTTAGCCGAGAGCTTCCCTCTCTCTCACTAAGTGTTCTACACTTTGGAATGTTGAAATGAGTTGTGAAAATGTGGAGTGAACATATATTCTTGTCTATATGTCCCCTCCATGCCCTGGACATGTGGATCACACTAAATTGGGTCAAGATTCCTTGACCAAGGCACTATAGTGCACGGCCAAACATGGCCTAAAATAGTGGGCAGATTTTTGTCTTTCCAATCCCACTTATTAATCCAATTATGGTTAGTTTAATCCCAATTTTCCATTAATACTTCAATGCCAAACGAAAATTGTAGATAAATTGTGACTCGAAACGAAACCGGAATCTCTACTTCGTACCTTAAGATAGTCTTGTCTTTAACTTGTCGCGTTTATTTTAAAATGTCCCAATGTATGAAAATACGGGACATAACATCCTCCCCCCTTTAGAACATTCGTCCTCGAATGTCAATTTTATCCCGTTGGGTTCTATAAGAGTTTTGGGAAGGGTTTTCCTTATCGCTAACATATAAAGTGAGCAGCCAATTAACACAATCAAGCAAAGGAGTTTAAATTACCTGTAGATGTGGAAAACAAGCGAGGATATTTCTTTTTCATCTCCTCTTCAGCCTCCCAAGTCATTTCCTCCCTATTATTGTTCCGCCACAACACTTTAACCGACGCCACATCTTTTGTTTGTAACCTCCTGATTTGTCGATCAAGTATGGCAATAGGCTGCTCTTCGTATGATAGCTCCTCTGTTACCTGAATATCATCTGTAGGGAATACCCTGGAAGGATCGCCTATATACTTCCGAAGCATTGACACATGAAAGACCGGATGTACTGCTTCTAAATCTGCTGGTAGATCTAACTCGTAGGCAACTTGGCCTACCTTACGGATAACCTGGTAAGGTCCAATGTATCTCGGGCTCAACTTCCCTTTCTTGCCGAATCTCATAACACCCTTCATGGGTGACACCTTCAAGAACACCTAATCGCCAACCTGAAATTCCAAGTGTCGACGTCGATTATCTGCATATGCCTTCTGTCGACTCTGGGCTGCCAGTAATCTTTCCTGAATAAGTTTCACCTTATCGACAGCCTGCTGAACCATATCTGGGCCTATCAGCTTAGTCTCGCCAACATCAAACCAGCCTATAGGGGATCTGCATTTCCTGCCGTACAGGGCTTCATACGGTGCCATCTGAATACTAGAGTGGTAGCTGTTATTATAAGCAAACTCGATAAGCGGAAAGTGATCCTCCCAGCTGCCCTTGAAATCAATAACACAGGCCCGCAACATATCTTGTAGCGTCTGGATGGTACGCTCGGCCTGCCCGTCAGTCTGAGGATGAAATGCGGTGCTAAGACTCACCTGTGTCCCCAATCCCTCCTGGAAGGATCTCCAGAAGTTAGCTGTAAACTGGACCCCTCTATCCGAGATTATAGCTGTGGGAACTCCATGAAGTCTCACTATCTCCTTAAGATACAGTCGGGCATAATCCTCAGTTGAGTACGTAGTCCTGACTGGAAGAAAGTGGGCTGATTTTGTCAATCTATCAACAATAAACCAGACAGAGTCATACTTCCGTGGAGTGCGAGGGAAACCTGTGACGAAGTCCATGTTGACTACCTCCCATTTCCAGGTCGGAATCTCCATTTCTTGAAATAATCCCCCGGGCTTCTGGTGCTCTATCTTGACCTGTTGGCAATTCAGACACTGGGCCACAAATTCTGCTATGTCCTTTTTCATACCATCCCACCAGTACAAACACCTAAGATCATGATACATTTTTGTCGATCCCGGGTGGATAGAATAATGAGCACAGTGTGCTTCCCCCATTACATGCTGCCATAACCCTACAACCTCAGGTACACATAATCTGTCTCTGTATCGTAGTACTCCATCAGCTGACATCTTAAATGGGGTCTCATCCTTCTGAAGTGTTGTATCTCTATAATGTACCAGAACAGGATCCTCGTATTGACGCCTCTTTACCTCTTCTACAATAGAGGACTCAGCAACACCCCGCACAACAATGCTACCATTATCAGAATCAGCCAAACGAACTCCGAGACTAGCTAGCTGATGAATCTCACGGACTATCTCTTTCTTTCCTGGCTGTAAGCCTGCCAAACTAGCCATGGATTTACGGCTGAGTGCATCTGCTACAACATTAGCCTTTCCTGGGTGATATAGAATATCGACATCATAATCTTTCAGCAACTCTAGCCATCTCCTTTGCCGCAAATTCAGTTCCTTCTGCTTAAAGATGTACTGGAGACTTTTATGATCTGTATAAATATCAACGTACACGCCATATAGATAATGTCTCCATATCTTCAAAGCATGTATCACCGCCGCCAACTCCAGGTCATGTGTAGGATAATTTCTTTTATGTTTCCTGAGCTGTCGGGAGGCATAGGCTATAACTCTGCCGTGCTGCATCAACACGCAACCCAACCCAACACCGGAAGCATCACAATAAACAACATAGCCATCTGGCCCTTCAGGAAGAGTTAGGACTGGAGCTGTAGTCAACTTATCTTTCAATAATTGGAAACTCCGTTCACAAGCATCGGTCCACTGGAATTTAGCTGCTTTTTGTGTTAGCCTTGTTAAAGGCGCTGAACTAGAAGCAAACTTTTCTACAAATCTCCTGTAATACCCTGCCAGCCCCAGAAAGCTACGTACCTCAGTAGGCGTCGTAGGTCTAGGCCAAGTCTTGACGGCCTCAATTTTCTGCGAGTCTACCCGAATGCCGTCTGCTCCAACAATATGCCCCAGAAATGCTACAGAAGCCAACCAGAATTCACATTTAGAGAACTTAGCATATAACTTCTGGTGCTGGAGTACCCTGAGTACTGTCCTCAAGTGATATGCATGCTCTTCTTCCGATCGTGAATATACCAGGATATCATCAATTAATACAATCACGAACAAGTCGGGGAATGGCTTAAACACCCTGTTCATTAAGTCCATAAACACGGCTGGAGCACTGGTCAGCCCAAAAGACATCACTTTAAACTCGTAATGCCCGTATCGGGTCCTGAATGCAGTCTTTGGAATGTCTGCTTCCTTTACCCGCACCTGGTGATAACCTGACCGCAAGTCTATCTTTGAAAAACACTTAGCACCCTGCAACTGGTCAAATAAATCATCAATCCTGGGGAGGGGATATCTGTTCTTTATTGTGACTTTGTTCAGCTGCCTATAATCAATACACATCCGCATCGACCCATCTTTCTTTCTTACAAATAATACCGGTGCGCCCCAAGGTGATGTACTAGGCCTAATAAAGCCCTTTTCTAGCAAATCTCTCAGTTGCTCCTTCAATTCTTTCAATTCTGCAGATGCCATTCTGTAAGGAGGAATAGATATAGGCCGAGTGTCTGGCAATACATCTATAGCGAACTCTATCTCACGTTCAGGAGGAAGGCCTGGAAGTTCATCTGGGAATACACCTGGAAATTCATTAACCACTGGGACAGATTGAAGAGTCGGTGCTTCTGCTTTCAAGTCATGCACACGAACCAGGTGATAAATATAGCCCTTTCTAACCATCCTCCTTGCCTTGAGGTATGAAATAAACTTACCCCTCGGCGATGCTGTATTCCCCCTCCATTCTATAATTGGTTCCCCTGGGAACTAAAACCGAACTACTTTGCCTCTGCAATCAACGTTAGCATAGCAGGAAGCCAACCAATCCATCCCCATAATAACATCGAACTCAGTCATATCTAGCTCTATCAAATCTGCTTTGGTACAGCGATTACTTATGACCACCGAACAATCTTTATATATTAGCTTTGCTAAGACAAAATCCCCTACTGGTGTAGCTACCTCAAATGGTTCTATAGATTCAGATTTTATCCCAATTTTTCTCGCTTCTCCGGCTAACGAATATTTGAAGAGTTTTAGCCAAACTGCTTCTTGAGTCACACCCTGCTGGATATGCTGAGAGCACACATCCAGAGAGTTTGTTATATATTGGTGAGGTTCATCATCGACTGCATTTCGAAAGTAACCCTCTTGTTTTAGCATATGATATAGGAAATTATCAAACTTGATAGTAGTAGCAGTCAACCTCAGATGAATAGTTGCAGATACAAACTCTTCATCTGTTTCTAGTTCATCAACAAAAACATTCTTGACTGAAAGTTCGTTGTTGGCCATGATCACCTGGTTTACAAGGTTGCAAACAAGGTGCGTTGGAATATAACAAAGACTTTAAGAAGAGTAAACACTATTTAGTAATTTCAAAACTGTATTCCCCGGCAACGACGCCAAAATTTGATACTCTCAAATTACATATATTAATGGTATAACGCGGACGTTGTCAAATATAGTAACCCAACAAGGTTGGGGTCGAATCCCACAAAGAATATGGTGTGAAAAGTTTACTAAACAAGTATTATTGTAATCTTGCGGTCCTGGTGTATTCCAGAAAAAAGGGTTTTATAGTTTTTTGATTTGTGGACTAATTTAAAGTTACTGGAAATTTAAATTGTAAATATATGGGTAAAAAGAACCAAGGTTGTGTCCCCATCAGATAAAGTGTATGATCATGGGTATCGATCTTGATATACTTCTAATGGACTGTTTGTATGGATGCGCCTAACCTCTATATGAATCGAAACTATTTCCCAATAAGAAAAGATTATTTCTTTCTATGCTTTTTCCAAAGATAACAAAGTATCTACGAAGAACTGTTAATTATGCCAAGTAAGTTCCTCTTATTCCTAAGTGAATTTATTATACAAGGTTTAAAGCCCTGTGTTCTTGTTATTTGTTCTTACCTAACCCTAGCTATTTTTTCAAATAAACTAAAGTTTATGGCATTAGATAATGTTTGCAACCACTAACTATATGATGAAAACGAAGAACAAATAAACCCTAACAATCCATTATGCGTATATCAATCACGATCTCCAATCACAACACCCCAATCCTTGGGTTCACAACCTTAATAAAGGTGTTTAGCTACTCATGGCAACAAGAAAACAATAAAAGATTGAAGATTGCATAATTGAATTTTTGTGTTGAACTTACGAATACAACTTGAAAGTAATTAATGTAATTGTCTGGAACGTCTTCAAAAGAAATAACAACCTAAAATTAATTACTACAAGTCTAAAACTCCAGATGTCTGAAAAATAAAACCTAAATAGGTATCTATACAAGTTAAACCAAGAATAATCAATCCCATCCCTGTTCCATCTCGGCTTGCACTTCGACGGGTCATCGTTGCACTTTGACGGTTGTCGACATGTTCGACGACCATAATGACAATCTGAGTATTCTTTTTTCACTCTGCAGGAACTCCACCGTCGAAGCACTTCGACAGACCGTCGATCATGTCGACGGTGCAAGTCGATGATCTGATGATTTGTCACTTTGCAGGAACTTATCGATGAGGCAATTCGACGAACCGTCGAGCATGTTGACGGTCCGTCCTTATGCTTATCAGAACAAATTGCTTACTTTCCTCATTTTTTGCTTTTCGAGCATTCTAACTTCGAAATACCGGCACAACACACAAAACACATTAAACTAACAAAAACGTGCTCGAAAACAAGTAAAATTTAGAGTTAAAAAGCATTGGATGTGCCACAATTCTCAGCACATCAGCCACCCCATTGTGTTGTGACTTGATTTTTTCTATTGTTGTTGGCTTGATGTCGCGTAGTGATTGTTACACCTTGGAAGATTCCCATTTGCGTACAGTGAATAGAAGAACGAAGAATACGAGTATACGATATTTTAATTAGAAAGGAATGACGTTTGACGACCCTAATTAAGATTTCAAAGGCATGAGATAAGAGAAGAAAGTTTGTCGAGAGAAGGCAAGGCATACGATGTGTATTGGAAAAACATTATGAGTACCGAGTTAATGATAACTAAATGGTGCCTTGAAGAGGAGTTATAACGTCCCTTAGAATGTCAATGAAATGATAAACAAGTGATAAGAAGGTTCCCTATGGGTTGGAGATCAAATAAAGTGGCAAGAAAAAGATCAGTGAAAGGATGGGTTATACGGTCCATTATACGGATCGTATAATGTTATATGCCCCGTATAATGGACCGTAGGATTGTCACAGAATGAAGTTGCTGAAGGGTCGATTTCACAGTCAAATTATACGGCCCGTATAATGTGCCGTCAAAGTGACACAGAATGAGACACTCACTGGAGTAGTTTTACGGTCAATTATACGGAACGTATAATTGTCCGTATAATGACGTCGGGACAACTTTTGCATTTATAAAATAATGACCCAAGTTCATTTAATTCATTCCGTTTTCTCTCTCCACGACCCAATAGCTCTCTAGAACTTTCCAAACTCTTCTAATACAAGAATCCAAGTGAAAATTTAAGATCAACTTCATCAAATCCACAAAACTAAGTATGAGAAACACATCAAAGTTCATCCAAGTCAAGAAATTTCAAGAGAGGTGAACTAGGGTTTTGGTACAAGAAGAGTAATACCACTCAAGACTTGTTCCTACACTATATAAGGTAAGTTTTATGGTATTTTCATGTTATTTAAAGTATGGAGAAGTGGAGACACTTGGATTGTAGAAAGATATAGGAAATGGGTCATGAAAGTGTGAATAGTGACATTGTTGAGTAGTAGTTGGAATGAATCATGAAAATGGACATGTTGAGATTGTAAATAGGTTATGAATGACATGTAGAACATGGAATGAGTATTATATGTGAAAGAACACGATACTGAACTATGGTCATGATTATGGATGAATTAAAGTGAAATTGTGAAATGTGGATAATATAAATGAATGATGCTTGTTTTTAATGATATTGTGAATGTTGTTGTTAGCATTTGGGAGTTGATATAGAATGTGGGGAAAGTAGTAGAAACAAAGGAAATGCTGCCCAATGTTTCCTAAAAATAGTGACACGTTCTTATAGTCGATTGACTAACATTAATGCAAATTCTCTCCTGAAGGTAGAAACGTGACATTGAAGGAGAACAAGCGAACGATAGATTAGTTAAACATAAAATGTATGTGAGGCTAGTCCTTTCTTTCTATGGCATGAATCCGATGGTATGATTCTCTTTTCTCTCCATGAATTCTCTATATATATCGGAAAGTCAAGAGTCTATGATCATGAATAGCTACATGAGATAAGAGACATGTTATGAGTCCAATAATGTTGATGATAAGCTTGAGTATAAAGATTCTAGAGTTCATGATATGACGTCCCTATAACGCTAATGATGTCATGGGTTATATACACTCACCTCATACATCATTTCCTTCGAGGTGAGGCAGAATACCATTAAGTTAAGTATGGTATGCATTGTACACACTCACCTTATATACTACTTCCTTCAAGGTGAGGCAGAATGCTTGTGAATGCTCCATAATGAAATCGGGGGATCACACTGTATGATGAGCATATTATGACGAGTATATTATGATGAGCATATGATGATGATATTACACTGTACCTACATGGTCGGGTAGATATACACACCACTATAGTGGGCAGCTTATACCCCGGATGGGGGAGGCCTGGACGCAGGCTAATGTTATTGATTATCACACCGATCCGCTATGGACGGGAAGCTTATACATTTATGCATATATGATATGACGATGAGTATGAATAAGTCAGCATGTGTTATTTCTTTCACGAGTCACAGTCAGTTACAGATTGCTCTTCATTTGATACCTCCTCATTTCATTGATGGTTTATTATTGTTTATGCCCCTCATACTCAGTACAATGTTCGTACTGACGTCTGTTGTCTTTGGACGCTCTATTCATGCCCACAGGTAGACAGGGAGGTGATCCTGATCCAGACTCATAAGAGCTAGCAGCTGAGTTGAGAGCACTCCATTGTTCAGAGGTGCTTATGATTATTCTTTTGTGTAGATGTATAATTTGGGCATAACGGGGTCTTGTCCCGTCCTTAAGTCTAGCACTCCAATAGAGGCTCGTTGATACGCAGTGTGAGTTATATGGTCTCATAAAGTCACTACCGTACATATGTATATGTGTGTATATTATCATTTTGATAGCCGAGAGGCGTGTGTATATAAAAGTATTCATATTTTCAAATGAAAGATGATTTCCTTATAATTTGAGTATGAATCTGATAAGGGAATGTTTAATGAGCATGATAAGCAGCAGGACGAGTGGTGCTCGGTGGTTAGCCCGGGTGCCCGTCACGGCCCCTAGTCGGGTCGCCGGGTCGTGACAGTAATAGTAGATATTAGAGAGTATTGATATATCTTGTTCATGATATTATGGTACCTTACTTGTTGATGTTTGATACGACGATATTATTCTATATGGCTTATGTAGCCTTTTCATGATATTGTTAGCGTACCCTTGCTTGGTACTTGTGATATTGATCTGATTGTTGACATTGAACTCGTACACTGCACGCATTTTCATCCTTCATGATATACTGTTGATACATTGATGATACTTGAGAAAACACTATGATGAGCTGGGCTCAGTTGGATGAGAGTGATGTGAGGACCGATATATGATGGTTGTCCCAGAATTGAGGTTGGGCATAGCCATTCCTAAGGTTTGTGTAGGGATAGTGGGGTAGCAGTATCCAGGTTGTTGCCGGAATGTGAGGTACATAGACTCGGCGGATCCTCCATCGGTTGTGCTACCGAGACGTCGATACTTCCGTTCGAAGTACATGTGTACACAACATTACATTTCATTCACATTTCATGCATTATTGCATTGCATTGCAATATGGCTTTATTGTGATGATCTGGTGATATACTTGTGTTATTTTGATTCGGATTGGATATATTGAGACTTGACACATTGGGGTTTAGATTCTATAACCTAGGTGATGACGTGTACTCAATTTTTAGCTTATGTTTGACTTATACTTGTTGATTTACTTATTTATCTTACTTTATTGTCTGGATTATGTTAGCTAAACTTAGTCGGACTATCATACCTACCAGTACTGTGGTTTTGTACTGACCTGCACTTGCTGCATTCTTTTATGAATACAGAATTCCCGGTGGGATCGACCTCTGTTTCTCGTGGTTGATAGTCACTCCAAGCGTTTCTTAGAGTCTACAGGGTGAGCATGAGACGTCTCCTGCCTTGAATATTCTTCTTTATTTATATTTTATTTTCTATTACGAGACATATTCATACTTGATGTATTATTGATGTTACAGACTTGTATATTCTAATGAGATGCTCTTGTATGGATTAGACCAGACTCTGTGGTGTTTTTGCCTTACTTTCACATATTTTCTATATTATTATCGTTAGACTTACGTGATTTTATCTCTTTCGCTTATTTAATTATTTGTTTGTGTTTTTACTATTGTTGAGTTGAGGGTTCGCCTATCAGGGTGAGAAAGGTAGGTGACCGCGCGACTTAGTTGAATTGGGTCGCGATAAGTTGGTATCAGAGCCCTAGGTTACCCGATCTATAATACAAGAGCGTGTTTAGTAGAGTTTCATGGATCGATGTGATGAGCTCCATACCTATCTGCTAGAGGCTATTAGACATTTTAGGAAATTTCACCTTCTTTCCTTCTTTCGTGGTACTTTGTTCGAATTGGTATATCATACAATCGAATTGGTATCTGACTCTTATATTTTCACTCACAGATTTGAGGACTCGAGCTACTATAGCCCGAGACCAGGTACCAGAGCGACCGACAGGTAGAGGGTACGACAGTGCTAGAGATCGCGAGCTGCCCCAGCCAGGGGTAGGGCTCCTGCGGTAGGATAGCGACACGAGTGGCCCTAGCACGGACACAGTCCGAGATTAATTTTGATCAGACTATGCAGGATACTATGTCTTGTGTCCTACTCCATCAAGATGCAAAGCAGGTTGCCGATGGTGTTACTACTCCGGGCGAAGGTTCGTAGACTAGAGTTGGGGTGCAGACCCTTAAGCAGAGACCTACTCGAGTGGCATACCCTAGCTCCCTCTATTGATGTTGTGCCAGCCCCAGGGGGTGATCTTAGACTCGTGGCGGGCCCTGTTATGTCCTTGACTGATCAGGATCTTGTTAAGAGGTTTAGGAAGTTGGAGTCAGTGAGGTTTTTGGGTGCTTCTACAGAGGACCCTTATGAGTTCATCATAGATATGCATGAGTTGCTACATAGGATAGGGATCGTAGAGTCCCATGGAGTTGATTATGTACACTACCAGTTTCTCAACGATGCGAAGACCTGGTGGAGGTATTTTGTTGCTTGCAGACCTGAGGTTTCTCCTCCCCTGAATTGGAATCAGTTCTACCGGGCCTTTTTTGAGAAGTATGTTCCCCGAGCTTTGAGAGAGGCGCGTAGGGATGAGTTTCTACATTTTCAGTAGAGGAGTCTGTACGTGGAGGCCTGTGTGACTCGCTATCTGTATTTGGCCCATTATTCCTCTCCCTTGATCCCTACTGAGGTTGACAGGATTAGGCGCTTTATTGGTGGGCTAGTCGGCTCTCTTCAGATTCCTGGCCTTTAGATGGAGGCTATGGGGGCTTCCTTCTAGTCCATCGTTGGGCATGCTTCTTTAGTTGAGGTCGTTAAGGCTTGTGCATTTGGAGGGAGTAGTGAGAAGAGGCAACATCCGATTGGGAGTTATAGGGGTTCTAGTTCGAGGGGCACCGGTAAGTCTTCTAGGCTGTATCAGCCATATTCCGGCCACCCTATGCACTCACCCTTGCAGGCTTCCTCCAGTGAGCCACCCAGGTAGAGAGCTCCTGAGAGCTCATTTTCTAGACCTGTGGACAGGGGCTATTTTGTATGTGAAGAGATTGGTCATATTTCTAGGTGATGTCCCCGAGCCAGGCTGGATCATCGGTCTCAGAGGACTCTGACAGCGTCAGGTAGTCGAGGAGGTGCTTTTCAGAAGGGCGGTACTCAGACAGGCCGCAGTGGATCCCAGAATTCGAGAGGTAGATCTCAGTCTTGATATGGTGGGGCCTAATTTTTTTCATTCCTTGGTAGACTGAGGCAGAGGCCTCAGATGTTGTTATCTCTGGTACCGTTTCTATCCGACATAGAGCAACTTCCGTGTTATTTGATCCTTGATCCACTTATTCATATGTGTCTGCATATTATGTCGTTGATTGGGATTTGCATTGTGATAGCATAGCTATACCTATTCATTTCTACTCTGGTTGGAGATTCTGTTATCGTTGATCTTATTTATCGGTCATGTTTGGTTACTTTTAAGGGGTATGACACTTGGCTAGATTTGGTGATTCTTGATATGATGGACTTTGACATTATGTTGGGTATGACTTGGCTTTCTCCTTACCATATGATCGTGGAATGTCATGCCAAGACAGTCACGTTGGCCATGCCGGCATCCCTAGACTTGAGTAGAGGGGTAGTCCTAGCTCCGCTTCGAAGAAGATCATTTCCTTCCTTCAGGCAAAGAAATTAGTCAACAAGGGGTGTTTAGCTTATCTAGCTCATGTGCATGACACTACTGTTGCATCTCCACCCGTTGAGTCCATTCCTATTATGAGTGAGTTTCTAGAGGTATTCTTGACCCATTTGCCGAGTATGCCACCCGATCGCGACAATGTCTTCTGTATTGATTTGGATCCGGGCACTCACCTTATTTCTATTCCTCCAAATCAAATGGCACCGGCTAAGTTGAGAGAGCTTAAGGAGCAGTTGCAGGATTTATTAAGCAAGGGGTTCATTAGATCGAGCGTCTCCCTTTAGGGTGCTCCTGTATTGTTTGTGAAGAAAAAAGATGGATCTATGAGGATGTGCATACATTATCGCCAGATGAACAAGGTTACTATTTGGAACAAGTGTCCTATGCCTCGTATTGATTATTTATTTGACCAGCTTCAAGGTGCTTCAGTGTTTTCGAAGATTGACTTGCGTTCTGTCTATTACCAGTTAAAGATCAGGGCTGAGGATATTCCAAAGACAACCTTCCGGACGAGATATGGTCATTATGAATTTCTGGTGATGCCATTTGGCCTTACCAATGCCCCGACTGCATTTATGACTTTGATGAATGACATCTTTAGGCCATTCGTTGATTCCTTTGTAATTGTGTTAATTGATGATATCTTGGTGAACTCCAAGAGTAGAGAGGAGCATGAGAGCCATATTCACACTATACTTGGGTTGTTGAAGAAGAATAGCTTATTTGCTAACTATTCCAAGTGTGAATTTTGGCTGGAGTCTGTGGCGTTCTTGGGCCACGTTGTGTCTAAGGATGGGATCATGGTGGATCCTCAGAAGATTGAGGCTGTGAGAGATTGGGCGAGGCCCACTACTGTGATCGAGATCCGTAGTTTTGTGGGTTTAGCCAGCTACAACCGCCTATTTATGAAGGGTTTTGCTTCTATTTCTTCGTCTTTGACCAGATTGACTCAGAAAGATGTGCCTTCCAGTTGTCCGATGATTGTGAGGAGAGATTTCAAAAGCTCAAGACTCTTTTGACTTCAACCCCGATTCTAGCATTACCCGTGGAAGGTAAGGATTTCACGGTCTATTGTATCCCATTTGGGTTTGGGTACTGTGTTGATGCAGGAGGGGAGAGTTATAGCCTATGCATTCCATCAGTCGAAGATCCATGAGAAGAATTACCCTACCCATGATGTGGAGTTGATGGCCATAGTCATTTGGAGGCATTACTTGTATAGTGTCCATTGTGAGGTTTTCACTAATCACCATAGCCTTCAGCATGTGTTTACTAAGAGATATCTTAATTCCAGGCAGCACTGATGGATGGAGCACCTTAAGGACTATGACATCTCTATTTTATATCACCCATGGAAAGCAAATGTTGTTGCTGATGTCTCGAGTCACAAGGCAGTGAGTATGGGGAGTTTAGCTCGATTGATTGTTTCTGAGCGTCGATTGGCCATGGAGGTTCAGACTCTGGCCAATAGTTTCGTTCGTCTTGATATTTCATTCCCAGGTATAGTTTTGGCGTGAGTTGAGGTGAGGTCCTCCTTACTAGATCAGATCAGGACTTATCAGTCGGAAGATGCTCGGTTGATCAAGATTCGAGATAGAGTCCTGAGGCATGGGGCCAAGGAGTCCATGATTGATTTTGAGGGCATCTTGAGGATTAAGAGGCGCGTGTGCGTCTCTCGTGTTGGTGATTTGATTCAGTTGATCTAGACTGAGGCCCATAGCCATCGATGTTCCGTTCTTCCGGGGGCGACTAAGATGTATCGTGATTTGAGGCAGCACTATTGGTGGCGCTAGATTACGAAGGATATAGCTGATTTCGTGGCTAAGTGTGGTAATTGTCAGCAAGTTAAGTATGAGCACCAGCGATCAATGGTGTACTTCAGAGGATGCCCTTTCCAGAGTGGAAATAGGAGTGGATCGCCATGGATTTTGTTGTGGGTCTCCCAAAGACCCTGGGTAAGTTTGACTCAATTTGGGTGATAGTTGATTGGTTGACTAAGTCCGCTCATTTCATTCCTGTTCAGATTTCCTATACCGTGGAGAAGTTAGCCAAATTGTACATTTAGGATATTATGAGATTGTATGGGGTTCCTATTTCTATCGTATCTGATTGGGACACTATCTTCTCTTTCCATTTCTGGAGGGCTTTTCATGAAGAGTTAGGTACCCAATTGGATCTTAGTATACCTTTCCACGCCTAGACCGGTGGGCAGTCCGAGCGGACCATTCAGATGCTCGAGGATATGTTGAGGGCATGCGTTATAGACTTTGGTGGACATTGTGATTAGTACTTGCCGTTGGCAGAGTTTGCGTAGAACAACATTTATCACTCCAGTATCGACATGACGCCTTTTGAGGGTTCGTACGGTAGGAGATGTAGATCTCCGGTTGGTTGGTTGGTTTGATGCATTTGAGGTTTGACCATGGGGTACAGATCTATTGAGAGAGTCTCTTGAGAAGGTGAGGGTCATTTACGCTAAGATTTTGGTGCCTCAAAGTCGACAGAAGATGTATGCGGACCGGAAGGTCTGAGATTTAAAGTTCGCCATTGGTGATCAGGATCTATTGAAGATTTCACCTGTCACACCCTAACCTTACCAGGGTGCGATGGGCACCCGACCCTTAGTTAGGGCCGAACGAACCCGCAAACTCTTATTACACACATTATCTCTTTGGACTTTTAAATCAAATACAAATGAAATTCATAGTAAATGCTTTCAGAATATTCTTTTCATCTTTCTTTAATCAAATAAAATCTGTAACCACATGGATTTTATAACATAACGCAAAATGACACACCGGCTGATGGAGCCGCTTACAGACTGACTTCCAATACCCACGACTTTGTCTGCAAAGTCTCTAACATTTATCAGAAATCATAACACATATACTCTGACTCGGCAGCACTCCAGGAGCAAGTGGACCTTGCCAACGCCACTGGAACATCTTCTATATTGACTTCTACTTATCTGGGTGTACCTGCGCGGCATGAAACGCAGCCCCCGAAGAAAGGGGGTCAGTACGGAATATGTACTGATCATGTAAAGCATGAAATACAGAAAATAGAACCATAATCGAAACGAACAATACAAGAGTGAGTACATTGTCTAGATTACCAAAGCGCTTATTTTCCAATCACAAATCGTGTATGCAGATGTCACAAATCGTGTATGCAGTACAAAAATTCTCACTTCAAATTACATTTGTTTTTCATGTCTGAGTGCGTTTGAATCTTTGCATCCTATTCACTCGCTTTCTCCTTATGAGTCTTACCTTACGGTGCCTTCCAAAACAAATCCACACTTCTGTCTTCAATCCTTACTTTTCAATTTTAAGCCCAATACGTTTCTTCCATCGATTCACTCAATGTCCATACTGAAATGGATAACGATAACAACTATATCATTTTCGTATAACTCTCACTTTTTGTTTTAGGGTCTATAATTGTCACATCTTAGGATTTGTCGTTCCAATCTCTACACTTATATTTTCTTTACTTGCTTCCCCCCTTTTAAAGTCTTACTTATAACACTCATAAATCTATTACCTCATCTCCGATCTTGAATTCATGTACCCTTTTCCTCAATTCCCTTTTCAAACTACATCATATTCATGCCATTTCCCATAATTTATAGTTACAGTACTTTATGTGCAAAGTCTTAACATACTCATCTTGCAGTAACGTAATTCAATAGTACAACCAATGTTGCAATCCAAACAAAGGATGTATTTTACTTAACTCAACCGTTAATTATGGGTCAATGTTTACCTCTGCTCCAATTAACAACTCTGTCCCATGGGGATACTTAGAATACTAGTATGTCAAACCGTCTGTACCCTCCGTGTAGTACCATTTATCCCATTCTTCAATAATCAACATTCACTGGTAGCGTCATCTTCCCCTTTTCTTTCCATCTCCATTATTTCTCTCTTTCCCGTAATTGACTTACGGTAACCGTAATTGCATTTCCATTAAGCCGCCATCTGTCTTATCAAGGATCTAGGTCTCATGTACAACTAAGACCCCTTGTGCGTCATAGTCTTTTATTCTTGTGTTGTAATCAGAATTGATTTCAACGACAATCATAATCATATCTTTACTTGTTATTGGTGATATCCTTACTTTATCGCCTTATTATCACGTGGTGAACTCGCAACTCATAGCAACATCTTTCTTCCCAGCTTATTTATTTAGGTACTTTACTTGTTCTGTCTTGTATAAGGTATCCATAGGCGATGCATCCTTCTTTTTCTCATAATATGACTACTTCTTAGGCTTGTGTACTTCGCCTGTTTCCTTTTCTTTCTATATCCCTCGACACCAGTATACTTGTCTTTAATTTCCTTGTATTGGCGATCGTTTCATCAATCGTTATTCCTTGTTGGCTCTCCGGCGTAGAGCCCTCACAATTATAATTGGGCATAGATTCACGTTGATAGTTCATATAATTCCATAGCGTATACTCTCATATTCAGTATAATTAATGGTCCATGAACTATTTTCGAATACCCGACGGCCTCTTTTATTTTCCAACCATAAGAACAACGTTCTTTCTTTTCTTCGAAAAATTACTAACTACCAATCGTTGTTACTTCGTTATAATAGTCATCATCCGAAATGTCCTTTGGATTTGTCATCCTCTCCATTATCCCTTGTGAACTTAGCTTGTACACCTTTCTTGCTCTCTTTGTTACTCGCGCTTTATTACTCTATTCGATCGGTGCCTTCAATATACCATAGCACCGGTTGCTGGGGCATACATGCCCACTGATACAATCACATGTAGAATATTATACGCATTCATATATAGGTATATATATAATTTCTACCATCCCGCCTACAAAACATTTTCAAACGCTATTCAAACTTATCCTAATTTCAAAGCTGAGATGCACTTTCTATCTCTTCACCAATCTAGTCTGCCTCGTCCTACGCGACCTCTTATGGTCTCCAGCCATCCCGTATACTCTGATTTCCCTTAGGCTACTCTAACTTCTCATTTGCCTCTTATGTCTCAATTTATAGGACCTTTAGTTCACTTCCCAGGGGGTCACTCATCCCAAAATTTCTCCCACCTTAGCACGCTTAACCTTGAAACTTCGATGGAATCCGGTGCCTTAATGCTGATATAATCGCGTCCACTTCCTCGCATGACCTTTATTACATGATCTGGAGCAAGTCGAAGTCTTACAGATTCCGAGACCTCCTCGTAACACGTCCTTTCCTTTACAATTACTATTTTACCCCTTTTCAATCCTCAATATTCACCTTTCACTTTCGTGTATAACTACCTTCGTCCCAGATTCTTAGATTCCCGATGGTAATGATCGGGCCTTCATCTCCCTGCCAAATCCATAACTATTATAGCCCGTATATTGTGCGTTTGGAAATTCTAAAGTCGCTGTGGAAAGTTGAGGACGAGACTATCTTCAAAAAGGGTTGTAATGTGCAAATTGGTTATAAATATTATTCATGAATATTATTGCATGGAAATGTTGAGAAGGGTTGAGGGTGAAAAAGGAAATTCGTAAGATGGTTTATGGAAATATTGCGGAAAGAATAAGGGCAAAAGGAGAAAATCTGCAAAACCATTAATGGAAATAATGTGGGAACTTAGGGGCAACATGGTAATTTCACAAGGCATGCATAAAAGGCCACATTGGCCGAAAATGGAAGGGAAATTGTGCATGTGGTCAAAGCTTGCATGGCAAGACTAATTAAGTCATCTTTTTAAAAAAAAAAATTCAAGAAAGCTCTAGAAAAAAAAATGGAAAAAGAAGAGAAAACTCTAGAGAGGGGCATGTGCCCCTCACATGCCTCTATAATTATATATATATATATACATGTAAGTCTTGAAAGAACAAGACAATCCATCATTTTAAGCTCTAGAAAATTCAAGAGAAAGGGAGAGAATAAGAGAGGGAGAGAAACGGCCAAGAGGGGCTGGCTCGGAGGGAGAGAAACGGCTCGGCCAGCCCCTAGTTGTGATCATGGAGAAATTATTTTCTTCATGCTTTCATACTAATTGGAGGGTCCTCTTCGACGTAGAGTAGTTGTTGGAGTGAGAAAACCATTCGTTTTGCAAAGAGATGCTCCTAGCCGTATGGAAGAATAGAGTGGAGAAGGTAAGATTCAATCCTTTCTTGTATGTTTTATGGGTGTTGAAACATATTGTTATGTGTTGGAATAGATGAAACTCATGAAAATAAGGATGTTATGTGTGTTGGCCGAATGCATGGGAATATGTAGAAGGATGAAATGATTTTTACTTAGTAGTTTGATTATTGTTGTGTGCAAAGTAGAAAAATGAATGAACTATATGAAAGTATGTGTGTTGGATGTGTGGCCGTGAAATATATATGGTTTATGGCCGTGTATGGTATGTGTAATGTTGTGTGGAAGATTGAATTAATGTAGCATGTTGTTGTTGTTATAATGTGTAGAGATGGATGAAATTGTATGAAAATATGTAAGAAGTTGTTGTGGCCGAGAATGGCATTGTTTGGTAAGTTGTAGTAAATTGATGTAATTTGATATTATGGTTGCCGTTGCTATAGATTATGCGACCTAGAATGAATGGTGTGGCTGAAGTTAAAGGTTTCGGATGAAATAGTATGTTGATTAAGTCGTTGGAATATTGTGTGAAATGAATTGAATGTTGGAATGTATGTCGAATGGAATGTTAATGTTGTTGATAAGAATTGTTGGTATTGTTGATAGTTTGGCCGGGTTGAATTCCCGGGATTGTTGTTGATTAGAATTGGCCAAGTTGAACTTGGTGGGATGGCATATTTACAGGGGAAATGCTGCCGAAATTTCAGCAGATAAAGTGTTACTTCAAAGAATTAACTTCTAAAGGCTCTAATCAAGTTTTGGTAAACATGACCAATTTGTAGATTTTGGCGGATTTGGAACGTGAATTTGGAGTCGCATAAGAAGCAGAAAAGGTATGTAAGGCTTCACCCTTCCTTCTATGGCATGTCTTAGACGTAATATGTTGGATAAGAACCTCGGGGACTCTTCTACCCTCCAGAATCCGCACTTAAAGTTTGCCCTTCTTCCTTCAGTAGGATTGAATTGAAAATGTTACCAAATGTTTGAAAACTCCCTAACAGCTAGAAATTGCACCAATGAGACCCGACTACCACAAAACCCTCACAAGTAACGCCATGAAATGTAATATATGTAAATTTGGTACGCCGCCTCATTTGATCCGAGGTGGGCCCACAGTTTCCCGGATTTACCTTTTTACTCCGCTTGACTTACTTTGATGCTGAAACCAAAAGAAACCTTCGATCCTTATTCCATTACCAAATGACAAGTACTGTACCTATCCCAACGAGACTACTTCCATGATAATAATGATAACGATGATGTCAGAAAGGAGGATATGTCTAAGATAAGTACGACAAGAATGATCCCACGACAAAGAGTCTTGAGGTAAGAATCCAATGTGAATATGGAAGTGTTATACTAGTTTCTAAAAGACTTCAAAGCATATGGATTAATGGTTATAATGCCTATGATCTTGTTCTATGTCTCCTCTTAAAGCTATTTTCCGTTGGTAGCCTCGCCTCAATTATCGTTCCTTCAAGGTGAGACAAGTGACCCGATTATTCTATAATGTAATCGGAGGATTTCGACCTTACGTCACTCCGATGGACACACGACTTTCTTTGGGCTCTCATGTATGCCAATTGTATGATATATGAATATGAATGTGAATATGTATATATATATATGCATATGTATATGGGGAAGGGGAAGGGCCACTGTTATATCACCACCTGATTCAGCTGGATTTCATCGCGGACGCGGGATTATGGCAGAGCCGGATACGGCGTCTGTATTTGTGATATATATATATATAATATGTTGGGACACTGTTGGGGAGGGGGGGTAGGAGAGCCGATGTACTTGGCGTCTGTGAATGTAAATCAAGGACACCGTTTTCTGAAATGTTCTGTTTTCTGTATATGTAAAAAAGAAACACCGTTTTCTGAAAAAGAAACTAAGCATGCATGACATCTGCAGAAAGGCACTCATATGTACAGGTTACATCTGTCCCAGGATAAACTCCTTATGTCTATTCTGTTATTGTTCATATTGTATATTCCTTATTATGGTACTATTCATGCTTTACATACTCAGTACATTACTCGTACTGACCCCTCTTCTTCGGGGGCTGCGTTGATGCCGCGCAGGTACACCAGATGAGCCACAGCTATCATAGAAGATGTTCCAGCGGAGTTGGCAGGCTCCACTTGTTCTGGAGTGCTGCCGAGTCAGAGTATCCGAGCCATGATGTTTGTTTGATGTTAGAGACTTTGCAGACAGAGTCGTGGGTATAGAGTGTCGATAATATGTTATATCATAAAGTCCATGTGATTACAGATTCTGTTTGATTTGAATACGATGGAAAAAAAAAAGAAAAACAAAATCTCTTGAAAGTTTTACTATGTTTTCCATTTTTATTGAAATAAGAGTCTAAGGAAGTTAAGTATGTAACAAGAGTCAGCGGGTTCGCTCGGCTTCGGATATGGGGTCGGGTGCCCATCACACCGTAGTGAAGTCGGGGTGTGACAAAGTGGTATCAGAGCAGGTCGGTCTAAGGGTTGTCTGCAAAGTCGTGTCCAGTAGAGTCCTGTTTATGGGTGTGAAGCCGGCCACATTTATAAACAGGACGCTGCGGGGCATCTAGGAAATGTTGACCTTCTTTCTGTCTCAGATCGTGCGATAGAGCCAAGCCATAGGAAATGAGATTCCTGGTACTAATCGTTAATTTTCGCAGACGCCCAATAGCGACGGAAAAAGGCGAATGGCGCTATGGTAAGACAGAGAGGTAAGTTGGGGTATTTGTTCTGTTACTTGGGACAGGAAGTTCTGAATGGCTGGAATTTGACATACAGCCGTATGTTCTGTAAAGTATCATCGATAATTGTTACGTACAGCCCGTGAAGAGTAGGAATGGTAAAGGAGATTCCGTTAGAATGGATACACCTGACATGAAGGCGCATGGAAAGGAAATATTGCAAACCGGCAACAGGTGAGATGCGTTGTTCCAGAAAGGTCATGGATTTGGTATGGCAATGGAGGTGTGAACGTTACTATTGGGAGTCTGGAGGTCCAGGACAGGGGGTAGCCATACACACGGGCGGAAGATGAACATCGGGAGCCAAAAGGGTAAAACGGTAATTATAAAAGAAAGGACGTGTTACGAAAATGTTTCGGAGCCTGTAAGACTTCGACTTGCCCCAGAATAGGTAATAGAGGTCATGTGAGGGAGCTGACGCGAAAATATCAGCATTAAGACAACGGATTCCAGCAAAGTTTTTGGGTTAAGCGTGCTCAGGTGGGAGCAATTCCATGATGAGTGACCCCCTGGGAAGTTTATAAGGAATTTTACATATTCTGACATAAAAGACAAATGGAAAGCTAGAATAGCCTAAATGAAACTACGGCACATAAGATGGCCGGAGACTAAAAGAAGACACGTAGAACAGGGCAGACTAGCCCGGTAAAGAGACAGAAAAGGCATCATAGCCCTGGAATTAGGATAGGCTTGAACAGCGCCTGGAAGTAAGTTGTGGGCTAGTTGATAGTAAAAATATATGTATATGTATAAAGGCCTAGTGTGTCCTATATATGATTGTATCAGTGGGCATGTGAGCTTCAACAACCGAAGCTGCGGTATAAAAAGTGTTAATAGAGTAAAGCAATCGAAGCTCGAGGGATAGCAAGAGTAAATGGTACAAGTGCGGCGTGTGAGCCGTTATTATTTTACTATAGGTTGAGGTCGAAAATTTCAGCATAACGATACTCGGAAAAGAAATAAAGTGTGAGTAAATGGAAGATAGGAAGCTTAAATGTTGGAAAAGGGTGAAAGTTAAGAAAACCTTAGTGGGTGAAACCCCCGCGAGAAATTAATGGTAAAAATACGAGACCACTAGGATGAATATTCAATAAGGCATGTGAGACGAGATAGAGTGAGGAAAAAGGAAACAAGGAGGAATGTGGAGAGGTTGAGAGCTGATTTCAACAAGTAGGTCTAAGAGAATGGTGACCAGGGTAGAGGAATGTGATGTAAGAGAAGGAATACTCAGGATGGTGACGGTGTCAAGGTGAAAGATCTGAAAAAGGAAAAGTATATAGCTATAGTAATATGCTTAGAGGTTTAAGAAAGTAACGGGGCGCTGAAGAAATATGGACGCACGGTTACCTCACGAACATGTAGTTAAGAAAGAATTACGAGCAAGAGAGCTAAGCAAGTGAAAGGACGAATAAAGGATAGAAAGGTATGGAAATGAGGACAAATGAGGACCTAGACAGAAAGTAAAAGAAAAGCTTAAGATAAGAAGTTTTGATATGTTAGGCACAAAGCTGGAAAAGAAGATGAGGGATAAAGGTAGGCAAAGACTTCATAAAGGACTATGAGCATATAAGGAACCCCTTAAAGGGGGGGGGGGGGGGAGGCCATATTAGGCTTACAAGGAATGACGATAAACGAAACGAGCACCAACACCTGAAGTCAAAGACAAGTGTACCTGTATTGAGGGATACGAAAAGAGATTAAAGAAAAGTTGTAGTAAGAATCTAAAGGTGTGGCTTTTGTTAAGATATGGTCACGAAACAGTAACAAGAAACGAGATGATCTGAGGAAGACAAGGATAATACGTTGGCCCTACAAACAATAAAGCCCAAGACACGGGGAGAAGATTCATGTAAAAATCGAGAAGTTCGATTATAAAAGAAATGAGGTAAAGGACAAGAAGTGAGCATGAAGGAAAGGACAACTACAAAGGGATCCTCCCGAAGTGTTATAAGACCCTATAAGGTCAGTTGAACATTCGAGGACGAATGTTCTAAAGGGGGGGAGGATGTTATAGCCCGTATATTGTGCGTTTGGAAATTCTAAAGTCGCCGTGGAAAGTTGAGGACGAGACTATCTTCAAAAAGGGTTGTAATGTGCAAATTGGTTATAAATATTATTCATGAATATTATTGCATGGAAATGTTGAGAAGGGTTGCGGGTGAAAAAGGAAATTCGTAAGATGGTTTATGGAAATATTGCGGAAAGAATAAGGGCAAAACGAGAAAATCCGCAAAACCATCAATGGAAATAATGTGGGAACTTAGGGGCAACATGGTAATTTCACAAGGCATGCATAAAAGGCCACATTGGCCGAAAATGGAAGGGAAATTGTGCATGTGGTCAAAGCTTGCATGGCAAGACTAATTAAGTCATCTTTTTTTAAAAAAAAATTCAAGAAAGCTCTAGAAAAAAAAATGGAAAAAGAAGAGAAAACTCTAGAGAGGGGCATGTGCCCCTCACATGCCTCTATAATTATATATATATATATATATATATATATATATATATATATATATATATATATATATATATATATATATATATATATATATATATATATATATATATATACATGTAAGGCTTGAAAGAACAAGACAATCCATCATTTTAAGCTCTAGAAAATTCAAGAGAAAGGGAGAGAATAAGAGAGGGAGAGAAACGGCCAAGAGGGGCTGGCCGAACCAGCCCCTAGTTGTGATCATGGAGAAATTATTTTCTTCATGCTTTCATACTAATTGGAGGGTCCTCTTCGACGTGGAGTAGTTGTTGGAGTGAGAAAACCATTCGTTTTGCAAAGAGATGCTCCTAGCCGTATGGAAGAATAGAGTGGAGAATGTAAGATTCAATCCTTTCTTCTATGTTTTATGGGTGTTGAAACATGTTGTTATGTGTTGGAATAGAGGAAACTCATGAAAATAAGGATGTTATGTGTGTTGGCCGAATGCATGGGAATATGTAGAAGGATGAAATGATTTTTACTTAGTAGTTTGATTATTGTTGTGTGCAAAGTAGAGAAATGGATGAACTATATGAATGTATGTGTGTTGGATGTGTGGCCGTGAAATATATATGGTTTATGGACGTGTATGGTATGTGTAATGTTGTGTGGAAGATTGAATTAATGTAGCATGTTGTTGTTGTTATAATGTGTAGAGATGGATGAAATTGTATGAAAATATGTAAGAAGTTGTAGTGGCCGAGAATGGCATTGTTTGGTAAGTTGTAGTAAATTGATGTAATTTGATATTATGGTTGCCGTTGCTATAGATTATGCGACCTAGAATGAATGGTGTGGTTGAAGTTAAAGGTTTCGGATGCAATAGTATGTTGATTAAGTCGTTGGAATATTGTGTGAAATGAATTGAATGTTGGAATGTATGTCGAATGGAATGTTAATGTTGTTGATAAGAATTGTTGGTATTGTTGATAGTTTGGCCGGGTTGAATTCCCGGGATTGTTGTTGATTAGAATTGGCCAAGTTGAACTTGGTGGGATGGCATATTTACAGGGGAAATGCTGCTGAAATTTCGGCAGACAAAGTGTTACTTCAAAGAATTAACTTCTAAAGGCTCTAATCAAGTTTTGGTAAACATGACCAATTTGTAGATTTTGGCGGATTTGCAATGTGAATTTAGAGTCGCATAAGAAGAAGAAAAGGTATGTAAGGCTTCACCCTTCCTTCTATGGCATGTTTTAGACGTAATATGTTGGATAAGAACCTCGGGGACTCTTCTACCCTCCAGAATCTGCACTTAAAGTTTCCCCTTTTTCCTTCAGTAGGATTGAATTGAAAATGTTACCAAATGTTTGAAAACTCCCTAACAGCTAGAAATTGCACCAATGAGACCCGACTACCATAAAACCCTCACAAGTAACGCCATGACATGTAATATATGTAAATTTGGTACGCCGCCTCATTTGATCCGAGGTGGGTCCACGGTTTCCCGGATTTACCTTTTTACTCCGCTTGACTTACTTTGATGCTGAAACCAAAAGAAACCTTCGATCCTTATTCCATTACCAAATGACAAGTACTGTACCTATCCCAACGAGACTACTTCCATGATAATAATGATGACGATGATGTCAGAAAGGAGAATATGTCTAAGATAAGTACGACAAGAATGATCCCACGACTAAGAGTCTTGAGCTAAGAATCCAATGTGAATATGGAAGTGTTATACTAGTTTCTAAAAGACTTCAAAGCATATGGATTAATGGTTATAATGCCTATGATCTTGTTCTATGTCTCCTCTTAAAGCTATTTTCCGTTGGTAGCCTCGCCTCAATTATCGTTCCTTCAAGGTGAGACAAGTGACCCGATTATTCTATAATGTAATCGGAGGATTTCGACCTTACGTCACTCCGATGGACACACGACTTTCTTTGGGCTCTAGTGCATGCCAATTGTATCATATATGAATATGAATGTGAATATGTATATGTATATGCATATGTATATGGGGAAGGGGAACGGCCACTGTTATATCACAACCTGATTCAGCTGGATTTCATCCCGGAAGCGGGATGCCCGGACGCGGGATTATGGGAGAGCCGGATACGGCGTCTATATTTGTGATATATATATATAATATGTTGGGACACTGTTGGGGAGGGGGGGTGGGAGAGCCGATGTACTCGGCGTCTGTGAATGTAAATGAAGGACGCCGTTTTCTGAAATGTTCTGTTTTCTGTATATGTAAATAAGAAACACCGTTTTCTGAAAAAGAAACTAAGCATGCATGACATCTGCAGAAAGGCACTCATATGTACTGGTTACATCTGTCCCAGGATAAGCTCCTTATGTCTATTTTGTTATTGTTCATACTGTATATTCCTTATTATGGTACTATTCATGCTTTACATACTCAATACATTACTCGTACTGACCCCTCTTCTTCGGAGGCTGCGTTCATGCCGCGCAGGTACATCAGATGAGCCACAGCTATCATAGGAGATGTTCCAGCGTAGTTGGCAGGCTCCACTTGTTCTGGAGTGCTGCCGAGTCAGAGTATCCGAGCCATGATGTTTGTTTGATGTTAGAGACTTTGCAGACAGAGTCGTGGGTATAGAGTGTCGATAATATGTTATATCATAAAGTCCATGTGATTACAGATTCTGTTTGATTTGAATACGATGGAAAAAAAAATCTCTTGAAAGTTTTACTATGTTTTCAATTTTTATTGATATAAGAGTCTAAGGAAGTTAAGTATGTAACAAGAGTCAGCGGGTTCGCTCGGCTCCGGATATGGGGTCGGGTGCCCATCACACCCTAGTAAAGTCGGGGTGTGACAATAACCTTTCTGAAACAACTCACCCCACTTATCGTCCTTTTACAATATTTACTTTCCACGCTTCTTTCCTGTTAGATGTACCTAACTAAATAGCCTGATTTTGAAAAATGCTAACAGAATCTTCTTTACCATTCTTACTATTCAGAATCTGCACACAGTAAATACCAACTGTCATGACCCAACCTCGTAGGCCGCGACTAGTGTCCGAGATGGACACCCATACGCACCCAATAACCCAAATCAACATATAATCAAATTATATAGATATAAGGGGCGAGTGGTGCTTCAAACTGTCACATATGAGTGAATATAGCGCACGGAAGCCGATAAGGCTGTCACAAATTATACCATCCCAAAATATATACGCAATCCACATGTATGTCTACAGACCTCTACGAGTAACAACAAAATCATAAGACGGGACAGGGCCCCGTCGTACCCCTGAATAAATATATACAAAAACAACAGAAAAGTCTGTACCAAAATGTGGGCTCCGGACAAAGGAGCACTCCAAGACAGCATAGTAGATGTCCTAAGCGGGTGGATCAGCAAATCGAGCGTCTGTACCTGCGGGCATGAAATGCAGCCCCCGAAGAAAGGGGGTCAGTACGGAATATGTACTGGGTATGTAAAGCATGGAATGCAGTAAACAAAATCATAACTGGAACAGAAGGTATAGAAAATGAGTGCAATGTTCAGAATACCAAAATGCTTATTTATAAAACATAAATAATGCATGCAAAAACATATGCCAAATTCGGCCCCAGTATGGGACTCGGTGAACAGAACATGGTCGCCACCCTGTCACTGGCGCCATAACACATCATACTCTAGAGCAGAGAATAGCCCCATAACATATCATAGCATATCAGATGGCCATATCATATCATAACATCATATATCAGAATGTATGTACATAGCACATCATACTCCAGAACCTATATACATGTCCTACTGGCCCCCTCACATCGAGACACGACGAACAATGCAGTGGATTACGCGTGATAACATATCCTAGCCCGGGCTCAGTGAAGGAAGCATTGAGGCATCCGCGAGTAGAGTAGTGAGAAACTAAATGCAATGTAAAATATAAAACATTTACCAAGACTCGATCGAACAATCCAAACGACAGGTTATTTAGAAAGGAATTAGACGGTAGTCATACTACATACCTTTCGGATGTCGTGGTGGATCATACCGAAACGAATCTTTTGGGATCGTTTTTACATAACAAAATGTGACATAGAATTCAAGGGAGTAGTTAAAACAATTGTCATTGAGAAGTCGGAATGATAGCCAACCTAAGTTTCCTTCGGACGCCGCTCGAAAAAGAGTTACACAAAACGATATAAAAAGGTCTCGGGAATTGTGGTCCCACCTCGGGTCAAACCGAGGGGACGTACAATGATTACGAACATTAGTCCTTATGGAGTCATCTACGAATGTTTCAAAGCAATCTGGTTCTGTTTGTGAAAGTTACGGACGTTTTAAGGTGCAAGACTCTTTTAGGAGTAAAAAGTATTTAAGCTATTTTTCCATCAAGCATATCAAAGCATAAAGTCCATAATTCAATTACATTGAAATGAATAAGGGTCATAACTATGCTCTGATCTCTAGGAATAGAGTTTCCCCCGAGGCTTATATCATAGTCTATTATGACTAAGACATGCCAAAAGAATGAAAGGTAGGACTTTACATACCTCGTTCGCTTCTTAAGCTAATCCAAACTCAATTTCCGGACTTCCCAAGATCTACAATATGTCAATGAATACCAAACATTAACTATAGGCATTTAGAAATTCAACCTCAAGTTAACACTTGTCTACAAAAATTTCGGCAGCATCTCGCCTGTAAATTCAACATCCCCGAGAATTTAACTCGGCCAAATTCATCAACAACCATACCAACAATACCAATAACCATACTAATAACATCAAAAATCAACTTAAAACGCATTCTAGCATTAGTAATCTTCTTCTCTACATAGTTCATCAACATACCATTCCACTACATACATTCAAGCCGATATCAACGCTCACATATTCATTACTAATCCGAGATCACTCAAACACAATCCAAGAATATTTCAAACAATCTACATAATATTCAAACAATTCCACCAACATACCATACTCCACCCGAAAGCTCCCCAACTTCCCTAGGAACATTTTCAATGCATTTCTTGCTTCCAAATTCATGAACTATTCCAACAACCCACATATTAATAACATTATTCTCACAATTAAAGAAACGACACCAAAATCACGTTGGCTTCCAAAACAGCCCACACTAATTACAACTTCAACTTGAATCATCAAATTCTCATTTTCATCATAGAATACATATCAACAACAACCAAATTATTACATAAAAATTAGTTCATCTTCCTACACCATACACACATGCACGACCAAGCCTCCAACATGCATAGTTTCATGATTTTCATCCATTTCTACATACTATAACATACGTAAACCATTTATAAAATATAAAAGAAGATTAGATCTTACCTTTTCTTCTCAACTTATCAACTTAGCAATAGTTGTGATTTTGCAACAAAGAGCGGTTTTCTTGTTTCAACAATTATACCACGTTGAAGAGGACCCTTGAATTAGTAAGAATACTAGAAAATATAATTTTTTTTGATCAAGATTTTTGATCTTCTTTTTCTCCCACTTTGGCCAAAACCCCTTCCTCTTGCTTGCTCTTTTTTTTTTCTTGAATGTTCTAGGATGAAGAATAATAGGCCTTTTCCTCTTTTATTTACTTGGGTTAAAATTTCTCATGGGCCTTGGGCCTTTCTCTATGGCCGGCCACCCCCCTTGGGATTTTTTTTTTTTTTGATTTTTCCAAGCCCAATTACTTCATGTCCATTTCTTGTAATTCGTGGAACTATTTTTTCCAAATTTCCAATTTTTCCCTTAGCTTTCCTCAATATTTCCGCATCAATATTTTTCATGAACAACTTATGCATTAAACTAGATCAAAATATAGCCTTATCTTTAACTTGTCGCAATTGTCCCAAATTATCTGTTATATCCCGCATTTTGTGCATTTGGATAATTTAAGATAATTGCGGGGAGATGACAAGCAAGGCCTTATTTTTTATTTTGTTTGGCATACAAGTTGTTATGAAAATTTTGAAGTGGGAATATTAAGAAAGGTCAAGGGCATAAAGGGAAATTCGCAATATGACTCGTGGAATTATGGAGGAAGACGAAGGGCAAATTTGGAAATTGGAAAAATTAAAATTTGTCATGAAGTACAAAAAAAAAATGGGCTTATGTTTTGGGCCATGTTGGCCTTCCCACTTAGAGTGGGCTTAGCCCACTTTGGATCTTAATGGATAAATAAAAAGATGACTTAGTCATCTTATTTCCAACACCTTCTAGACATTTCAAGAAAACAAAAGAATAAGAAAAGCAAGAGAAAGCTCCAAGGCCATTTCGGCCAAGTGCAAAAACCAACAAGAAAATTGACAAAAATTCCTTCAAAAATCATTTTCTACCAAGTGGAGGGTCCTTAACAAAGTAGAGTTGTTATTGAAGCAAGAAAAACACAAATTCATCAGTTGGAAATTCAAGCAAGTTGGAGAATCAAAGAAGAAGGTAAGGGTTCATCCTTTTCTTATATGTTATGGATGTTGTGCATGTTGTAGTGTGTAAAAATGAGTGAAATTCATGAAGAACAAGAATATAGGTGTGTGGCCGTGCATGCCTATGTGTGTGTATGAATCATGTTTTAATTATTCTATCTAGTGTTTGGTTGTTATTGTTGTGGATGCTATGTTGATAATGGAAGTTGAATGATTTTGGAGAGGTTGTAGTTGTGTATGCATGATGTTAGCCGTGTAGTTATGGTGTGGTGTGGAGGAAGATGAGTTAATTTTATTTAGTATATTGATTGTTATTGTGTGGATTCTATATTGCTAACAAAAGCCTAATGAGCTTAGTGAAGTATTAGTAGTTGGAGGCTTGTCTTGGAAGATTATGTAAATTGAATATTATGTTCTTACATGTATGGAAGGTAATGATATTAATATGGTGTTGTTGGAATGTATATTATAAGGTTGTTATTGTTTTATTGGAGTTGGAAGGTTTTGAAGGAAGTAGTAAATTGATTAAGTTGTTATAATGTATCTTGGATTGAATATGGAAATTGTTAGTATGGTTGTTGATATTATGTTGATAGTTTGGCCGGGTTGAATTCCTGGATTGTTGTTGATTAAAAATTGACTGAGTTGAACTTTGGGGATGGTGTATTTACAGGGGAAGTGCTGCCGAAATTTCGGTAGCCAAGTATTATCTTAAGATTTCAATTCTAAATGCTCTAATCAAGTTTGGTAAATGTGACCAATTTGTAGATTTTGGCGGATTTGCAAGTTGAATTTGGAATATCATAAGGAGCGGAAAGAGGTATGTAAGGCTTCACCCTTCCTTCTACGGCATGTCTTAGACGTAATAGGTCGGATACGAGCCTCGGGGACAACTCTATTCTCCGGAATCCGCACCTAGAGTTTCCCCTTTTTCATTCAGTAGAATTGAATTAGAAATTGTGTTAAAGGTTGGAAAACTTTCTAAACATCTAGAACTTGCATAAATAGGACCCGACTACCTTAAAACCCTCATAAGTGACGTCATGAAATGTAATGTACGCAAATTTGGTAAGCCGCCTCATTTGACCCGAGGTGGGCCCCTTGTTCCCGAATTTTCCCTATTGTTCCATTTGACCTATTTTGGAGTAGAATCCAAAGGAAACTTTTGATCCTTATTCCGTTCATCAAATGACAAATACTGTAACTATGCTAACGAGGATACTTCTATGATGACAATGATAATGATGATGTTAAGAAAGGGAATATGCCTATGATAAGTATGACAAGAATGATTCCATGACTAAGAGTCTTAAGCTAAGGATTCAATATGAGTATAAAAGTATCAAACCAGTTCTTGATCGTTAATTCTATTCCTCGGTTATGACCCTATTTTTCTAAAGATTTCAAAGCATATGAATTGACGCTTATGACGCCCATGATCTCATTCTATGTTTTCTCTAATGCTATTCTCCATTGATAGTCTCGTCTTATGATTATCGTTCCTCCAAGGTGAGACATGACGATCCCGGTCACTCCATAATGTAATCGGAGGTTACCGACCTTACGTCACTCCGATAGAGTTATAGCTTTTCTTTGGGCTCTCCTGCATGCTATGATATGATATATGTATATATATGTATATGGGGAAGATTGGAAAAAGGGCAGAGCGCTATAGCCGCTGGGATGTACACACGGTAGATGTATCCATATTTGACTTGATATCATCCCGGACGCGGGATATATATATATATATATATATATATATATATATATATATATATATATGGTTAAATTGATCGGCTGCCGACGCCTCGGCAATATGACATGTTCTATCTTCTATATATATGAAAAGAAATGTTTTCAAAGAAAAGCTAAGCATGCATGGTATCCGCAAAAGGACACTTATATGTACAGGTTATCCTTCTACCTTATGACATGCTCTATGTTTGTTTTATGTTATTATCCTTGTCCTATATTTTCCGTATGTTATTATTCA